>NC_083444.1:27717791-27873698 GCF_020745735.1 Hemiscyllium ocellatum
TACAAAGCCAGTACAGATTGCTGCAGTTGGAGGGGATTGCAGAGGTACGGAAGGACATATGCATTTTTATTTATTCATTCATGGGATGTGGGTGCCACTGTCTGGACTAACATTCTTTGACCCCACTGCTAATTCCCAGAGGGCAGCTCAGAGTCAGCCATATTGATGTGAGTCTGGAGTCACATGTCAGCCAGACCAGGTTAGAATGTCAGATGTCCTTCCCTAATGGAGGTAAGTGAACAAATGAGAGTTCTTCCTACTGAACAACAATGTTTTTATGATAGCCTCACCAATGTCTTTTACACTTACACCATGACATCCAAACTCCTACTCTCAATGCTCTCCCAAATGAAGGTAACCACCCCAAACGCCTGCTTCACCAGCTGTCTACCTGTGACACCACTTTCAAAGAACTGTGTACCTGCATCCCTGGGTCTCTGACTGACAACACTACCCAGGGCCCGAACATTAATGTTCAAGTCCCACCCTGGTTTTAATCACCAAAATGAGAACAATTCACGTTTATCTAATTAAACTCCCATCTGCTATTCTTAAGCCTATTATCCCAGCAGTACTGTTAATCTTGTTGTATTATATATAATCTTTTCCACTCACCACTTTACCACCAATTTAGTGACACCCAAGAAACTTACTTACCAGGAAACCAATATTCCCATCCAAACCATTTACACAAATAACAAACAACAGGGGACCCACGACACCGCTGGTCACATGCCTCCATTCAGAAAAAAAACATGTCTCCCATCACCCTCTGTCTCCTACCATCACGCCAATTTTGTATCCAGTTCACTAGCTCCTCCTGAATGCCATATCCTTTTTACACTGATCTGAGCTTATTACCCAGTTTAACAGACAGAACAGAGAATGCAGAACAGTCAGCCCAAGACCCTTCGGCCATGATTTCATGCCAACGTTTTATCCAACTATAAGATCAAACTAACCTACATACCCTTCATTTTACTATTATCCATGTGTCTGTCCAAGAGTCTATTAAATGTCCCGAATGTGTCTAATTTTACTACCACCATTGGCAGTCCATCCAACCACCTACCATTTTCTATCCTCTTATCCATCCTCCATTCACCTTAAAATTACACCCCTTGTAATAGCCCTTTATTGCACAGGAGAAAAAGTCTCTGACTATTCACTCTCTCTGTGTGCCTCTCATCATTTGTTCACATCTATCAGGTCGCCCGTCCCCTTCATCACCCCAATGAGAAAAGCCTTAGTTCCCTCAACTTTCTTCATAAGTAATGCCCTCCATTCCAGGCAGCATCCTGGTAAATCTCCTGTGTACGCTCTCTAAAACGTGCACATCCACCCTGTAAACAGGGGACCAGAACTGAACACAATATTCCAAGTGTGTTCTCACCAGGACACTATCAAGATGCAGTAAAACCTCACGGCTCTTAAAATCAATCCCGTTGCTAAGGAAAGCCAACACAACATATGCCTTTTTAACAACCCTATCAACATGCGTGGCAACTTTGAGGGATCTCTGGACATAGACCCCATGGTCTGTCTGATTCTCCACACTGCCAAGTATTCTGCCTTTCACCCTGTATTCTGTATTCAAATTCCACCTTCCAGAATAAATCACTCCTCACTTTTCCAGCTTGAATTCCATCTGCCATTTCCAGCCCAGCTCTGCTTCCTGTCAATGTCCCATTGCAACCAACAACAGCCCTCCACATTACCCATCACTCCACCAGATTGGCAAACTTACTAACCCACTCTCAACATCCACATCCAAGTCATTTATAAAAATCACAGAGAGCAGAGTCCCAAAGCCGACTGTTACAGAACCCCACTGGCCACTGAGCTCCAGGCTCAATATTGTCCATCTGCTGCCATACTCTGTCTCCTCTGGGCCATCCAATCCTGTATCCAGACAGATTTCCCTGTATCCCAATCATCCTTTTTTTCTGAATGAGCCATCACATATTCTGTCATATCCTCAAAGAATTCAATAAGATTTGTGAAGCATTACTTGCCCCTCACAAACCATGCTGACTGTCTCTAATTTAACTATGGTTTACCAAGTAGTCATAAATCCTGTCTTTAGAGACCTCACCAATAATCTGCACACCACAAACATAAGACTAAATATGTAATGTCCATGATTCTACCTCCGTAACATGGCTCGGACTCTACAAATCTTCCTTCCTCTGCCATGTTCCCAGAAGGGCACTGCAGGATGGTGGGAGTTACAGAGATAGGGAGGAATATCAGGACAGGAGAAGTTTGCAGACATTAGGAAGTTTGCAGTGCCAAAAGGTAATTGTGAGGTTTCATCGTGATTAAGGCATTTGAGGAGGGAGGGAGGGAGGGAGGATTGTAGGGAATGAGGTGGTTCACAATTTATGTGTTTTGTTAGGACAGCAAGATGTTACTGAGTCGGGGAGGTGTAAGCACTGGTGGATATTACATAAACATGTGGTTTTGGTTGCAATGTCAGGAAGAGGATTCAGGAAGCTGGAGAGTATGGGGACTGAACGAAGTTACCCAAATGGAAGAGTTGTCAGAGGTGGAGGCGGTTGCACAGACAGCAATGGTCAGACCTGGAGCAGAGGACCCAGGTTGGGCAGGTTGTGGGGACTGGAGGTGGTTTTACAGGAGGGAGGACCATAGAGCCACAAGAGATTACGGAAATATGGAGAGCTGTAGGGCCTGCAGGAGTTCATGGAGTTGGGGAGGAGTGAGGGATGAAGCAGTTTACAGGGATAAGAAAGTTTTTAGGAAAGGTCTGATCAAAGACAGGGGTTATTTAGGGGATGGAGCAGATTAAAGAGATAACGTAGGTTGTATAGATTGGTAGAAAAAACGGGACTGAATAGGTTTAGAGATGTCGAATGCTTTAGGTTCTGGGTTAGTTAGACATGGAGGGCGTGGAATCGGACAGACGTTCCTGG
Source organism: Hemiscyllium ocellatum (assembly GCF_020745735.1). NCBI lineage: Eukaryota > Metazoa > Chordata > Chondrichthyes > Orectolobiformes > Hemiscylliidae > Hemiscyllium > Hemiscyllium ocellatum. The sequence goes on from NC_083444.1 coordinate 27,720,725, forward strand.
AGATAAGAACAGCAATTTTGGCTGGAGACAGTTACACAGATAAAGGAGCATTAGTAACCTCCTCCCGTTTGGTCAAAGTGGGAAGGGTTGTAGGGGAAGGTGACGTTTACACAGGTAGGGGTGTAAGAGCTGGAGAAGTTTATGCAAATGAGTAGATAGGTGGAAATACTGGAAGAGATTACCTGGACAGGGTGGGTGATAGTGATGAGAGCATATTACACAGATTGCGGTTCCTTTAGGAACTGGATTGGAACAGTCACAGGGACTATCACACCTCTCCTAATGCTATATACCTGTACCAGGTCACCCCTCAGTCTCCGATATTCTCGCAAAACAATCCAACTGCGTCCAACCTCCTTACAGTAAAAACATTCTCATCTCGGCAACATTCTGGCAACCCTCTGTTACAACCTCCCCAGAGCCTCCCCATCCTTCCTGTAGCGTGGCGATGAGAACGACACACAACATTCCAAACATGGCCGAATGAAGTTTCATTCAGACACAACATGACATGCAAATGTCTGTACTCAATCCTGTGACCAATGAAGGTAAGCATACCACACACCTCCTTTACCACCACATCCTACTGTGTTGTTATTTTTAGGGAGCTACGAATTTGCATCCAAGGTCATCTGTTTATCAATGTTTCCAATTAGTCAATTAGTGCACTTCCCTCTTCCATTTGACTTCATAAATGTGTCACTGCACATTGTCCCGATGAAATTTGATTTGCCATTTCTCTGCACAGCGTTCCAGCTGATCTACACACTGCTGCAACCTTTAACACTCTTTCTCACTATCCACAATTCCCCTAACTATCCCTGATCATTACATGCCTTTCCGAATGTCATCTGCAAAATACTAATCAAACTGCTGATCTTTTCTTCTGAATCACAGATATAAATTACACACAGACATCGCAGCACTGGTCCTTGTGAAACACCATTGGCCACAGACGTCTAATCAGTAAATGACCACTCCACATGACTCTGTCTACTAGCACCAAGAAAATATTGTATCCAACTTACCAACGAGCATGGATTGTGATTTGATCTTCCAGATCCCCCTTGCTATTTGGAAGATGTCCATTCAAAACGACTATATTTTGATTCCTAGATTAAATTGGCTGTCTCACTAATGCACTGACTGCATCCTTTCTTCACAACAAAACGGGACCTTGTTTGGTTTTTTGCTGATCCTGCCTAAATCCCTACAACCCCTCAATAATCACATTGCTGTCATGGTCATTCTGCAGTCCCCCTCCACAATAACAGTTCGATCATATCTGTTCTCTTCAGTTAATGCTGTCATTCCATTTGCCTTGTTGCAAATGCATGGCACGTGTCATCAAGAGAGGGCCTTTGAGGGATAGATAGAGGTCGCTGAGTGTGAGAAATGTTTGGTGGAGCGACAATGTTTCAGGATTAAACATAGTTACAGTTGCTACAGAATGCGCAGGAGAAAACATTTTATTGTTTGGAGGAAGTTAGAGAGATAAGGCGTCTTTGATTAGACTTCAGAGATAGGGATGTGTGTAGGGCTGTGGATCGGTACATGGTCTATGTTGATCAGGGTGTAGAAGCATTCACATGATTCCAGGATGTCATACATTTAACAACAGTTGTGGGACCTGGAGAATATCACAGTAATAGGGAGGGTGGTATGGACTGGAGAATATTACAGGGAAAGGGAGAATGGTATGGACTGGAGAATGTTGCAAGCACATGGAAGATGATATAGACTGGAGAATGTTGCACGGATATGGAGGAACTTGTAGACTGGATAAAGTTAGAAGGAGAAATGATTTAATGCACTGGATGGTATGTCAGAGAGAGTGAGTGGTGTGCATGCTGCAAGATACTACAGGGATAGGGATACTTGTAGAGACTGGAGGAGAAAGTCGTAGAGAGGTTTGTGAGAGACAAGATTCACTTATGAGCAGAGGATGTGCTGCAGTAAGCAGAGCCTTTTGCAGATATAAACGAGGGTACAATGGCCACAAAGCAGTCACACCTATACATAGGTATATAGGAACTGAAGGAATTGAAGAGATTACACAGACTGGTCGTGTTGTATGCAGTGGAGGAGATCAAACTGATAGGGACGGTTTCAGAGTCTCAACAAAAGTAGGAAATAATGGGGGTTGCAATGCTGAGAGCGGGTTTCACCAAGGTGGGTGATATAGACCTGAAGGAGCTTTCACAGACAGCGATGGCTTTCTGGTCTGGTGGGGGCATTTACACAGATAGGGAGAGTATTAGTGGTCAGCAGAATTCACAAAAACGGGTCTGCAGGACACAACAGAAATCAGAAGGGTTGTATCAACTTGATGGTGTACACAGGCAGGAAAGGTTATGGGGATTGGAGCAGCTCACCATGACAGAGGGACGCATGGAGACTGGAAATGTTGCAGAAAGATTACTATGGTTAATTGGATAGAACTCCACATAAGTCTGGCCTGGTTCTTTCTTTATGTTTCTGAATCGCTGTCATTACGCTTCTGGTACGAATCCATAAGCACTTACAATAGCCTGTTTGAAATGTGCATAATCTCTTGGCCACTCATGAGACAGCGCTGCAAATACCTCACTGGCTCTGCCTACAGCTTAGACTGAACTAGCTTTACCCACAAGGCCTCAGGCCAATTTTTCAAATGAAGTACAGAGGTCCTTGAAAGTAGAGTCACAGGTAGATAGGATAGCAAAGAAGGCACTTGGTATGCATTCCTTTATTATTCAGAGTATTGAGTACAAGAGTTGGGAGGTCGTGTTGCGGCTGTACAGGACATTGGTTAGGCCACGTTTGGAAAACCGTGTGCAATTCTGGTCTCCCTCCTATCGGAAGGTTGTTGTGAAACTTGAAGGATTCAGAAATGATTTACAAGGATGTTGGCAAGGTTGGAGGATTTGAGCAATAGGGAGAGGCTGAACAGGCTGGGATTGTATTTCCTGGAGCGTCGGAAGCTGAGGGGAACCCTTACAGAGGTTTACAAAATTATGAGGGTCATGGATAGGATAAATAGACAAAGTCTTTTCCCTGGGGTTGGTCAGTCCAAAACTGATGTTGTATATGGAAGTAGGGTTGTCGGAACTGAAGCTGGGAACAGAAATAGAGAGAACTGCAGGGGATTACCGAGGTCTGGAGGCTCGTGGTCTCTGGTGGACGTTCAACATAGAGGGATGTTTTGTGGAACTGCAGGACCTTGGAGAGATAGGCAGATTTGAAGGGGCTGGAGGGGTTTATAGATACATGGAGAAATGTAGTGACTGGAGCATACAGAAATGGTTTGGGCTTTAGGAGATGCAATAATTTAGAAGGACTGTAGAAGCTGGAGGGGTTCTCACAGACAAGGAGGATTGTAGGAGTGTGAGGAGTTTACAGAGGTAGGAGGGTGGAGCATTCTCAGTAACTCGTGGTTTGGAGCACTGTCTAGACTGGGGGAGGTGTCAGAATGATGGAGGGACAGAGCAAAAGGAAGCAGTTGCAGAAAATCGGGGAACAGAAACAGCTCACTTTGGTGCTGTGTCACTGAGGGTCATCAGGAGGAGAGTTGTCCTCATTAAAATGTACAGATCCTCAGGGGAATGGACAGGGTGGATGCTGAAAGGATGGTTCCTTCCCCTTATGGGAGAGAGACAAACAAGCAGACTCTGCTTGACAAAGGTGGAGAAGAGGAAGTTGTCTTTTTCTTCCAATGGCCTAAAACTTCTTCAGGTTTGTTCCCACACAGCTCAAAGGAAAGCAATGTGATAACATTGGTCATTTAGAATTGCAGGAGATACAAGACCAAGTCCAGGTTGGAAGGGCTGGAGGGAATGAGAGAGAAGGGAGATGTTCAACGGCTGGAAGGGTTTCCAGGGAGTAGACACTGTCAGGACTAGAGAACATGACATGCTCACTCATGAGAGGGAGATAACGATATGGTACAATGTCAAACACAGCAGGAGGAACCCAAGCTCTGTACCTGTCATTTACTCAGGGAGCTCCTCTCACCCAGTCTGATGCTAAGCCTCACATACAAATAGAGTCTAGATTAGAGTGGTGCTGGAAAAGCACAGCAGGTCAGGTAGCATCCGAGGAGCGGGAACGTCGACATCATTCAAAACGTTGATATTCCTGCTGCTGAGATGCTGCCTGACCTGCTGTGCTTTTCCAGCACCACTCTAATTGAGACTCTGATCTGCAGCACCTGCAATTCTCACTTTTGCCACATACAAACAGCATGAGGTTTCCCAGTTCCTGGTGCTCAGGGCCCAGTGCACTCACCCCTGAACCAGTCGGTGTGGTATTTACACAGTGACACATTGTCCAGAAACATTGTGTCCGAGCTGACATCAACTGGTGAATTGACACTCTACCAAGCAAAGACTATCCGCACTCAGATTCCCTGGTGATACAATCCTCTGAGTGATAGTCTGCAGAGAACAACAGAATCCACGAATCCCTGTTGCATGGGTCAGGGTCAATGATAAAAGTTTCATTCTTTCAAAAATGACAACTCCTCAATTTCTGCATCCCACAAAACTGCCATTTAAAAATATTAAAATAAAGAACATTCTAAACGAAGGCTTCGATGAGGTGAGCTGTGGTCAGTCCTGTAGATCTGGATGTTACCGGATATATTGAGAGTGCTTTCTACCAGAGCGCCACCAGGTCAGTCTCAGGCACACAGAGAGAATGGGCAAATAGATTCACATCTGAACTCACACCTCCCAGCCTGGGAACCTGTAGCTGTGCACAGCCATTCCGGTAAAGATTTCTAGAAACAGGACATCAGAGCCAGAAGACTGGAGGTTGGCTATCGTGTTGCTACTATTTAAGGAAGGCAGTAAAGAAACGCCAGGGAACGATAGATGGTGAGCCTGGCATCGGTGGGCACGTTGTTGGAGGTAATTGTGAGGGACAGGATGTACATGCATGAGTCAGGGTCAAGGAAATGCAAGGACTGATTAGGGATAATCAACATTGCTTTGAGAGTGGGAAATCATGTCTCACAAACTTGATTGAGTTTTTTGAAGAAGTAACATAGGGGATTAACGAGGGCAGAGCGGTGGACGTTATCTACAGGGACTTCAGTAAGGCGTTCAACAAAGTTCGCCATTGGAGACTGGTTAGCAGGGTGAGATCTCACGGAATACATGAAGAACTAGCCAATTGGTGCAGAACTGTCTCAAAGGTAGAAGACAAAGAGTGGTGGGGAAGGGTTGGTTTTTAAACTGGAGGCCTGTGACCAGTGGAGTGCCACAAGGATCGGTGCGGGGTCCAATATTTTGTATTGTTTAGATAAATGATTTGGATGTGAGCATAAGAGGTACAGTGAGTAAGTTTGCAGATGACAACAAAATTGGAGGTGTCGTGGCCAGGTAACTTCCAATTACAATGGGATCTTGATCAGATGGGCCAATGGGCTGTGAAGTGGCAGATGAACATTAATTCAGATATATACGAGGTGCTGCAATTTGCGAAAGCAAATCTTTGCTGGACTTATACACTTAATGGTAAGGTCTGACGGAGTGTTGCTGAACATAGAGATATTGGAGTGCAGGTTCATTGTTCCTTGAAAGCAGAGTCGCAGGTAGTTACGATAGTGAAGGAGGCATTTGGTATACTTTCTTTTATTGGTCAGAGTATTGAGGACAGGAGTTGGCAGGTCATGTTGTTGCTGTACAGCTCATTGGTTAGGTTACTTTTGGAATATTGTGTGCAATTCTGGTGACCTTCCTATCGGAAGGATGTTGTGAAACTCGAAAGGGTTCAGAAAAGATTTACAAGGATGCTGCCAGGGTTGGAGGGTGTGAGCTGTAGAGAGAGGTTGAATAGACTGGGGCTGTTTTCCCCGGAGCAGGGAAGGCTGAGGGATGACCTTATAGAGGTTTATAAAATTATTAGCGGCGACCTTACAGAGCGTTATAAAATCATGAGGGGCATGGAGAGGCTAAAGAGACAAAGTCTTTACCTTCAGGTGTGGGAGTCCAGAACTGGAGGGCATAGGTTTATGGTTAGAGGGGAAAGATATAAGAGACTTAAGTGGCATTTTTTTAATGCAGAGTGTGGTACGTGTATGGAATGAGCTGCCAGAGGAAGTGGTGAAAGTTGATCCAAAGACATCTGGATGGGTATATGAATAGGAAGGGTTTGCTAGAATATGGGCCAGATGTTGGTAGGTGGGACTAGATTGGGTTGGGATATCTGGTCAGCATGGATGGGTTGGACCGAAGGGTCTGCTTCCATGCTGTACATCTCTTTGACTCTAAGAACGGCTGAATGGTTCAATCAAAAATGATCTGTGGTTCAAATCATAACATCCTTCATGTTCCACAACCCATTCTTGGTCCCATCCTGCAGGTTCTATGAATCCTGGTCCCTCTAACCTTCCTACATTAGCACCATCGTCCAGGTTCTGCAGCCCTTCCTACGTCCGTAACATGGCCCAGTCTCTACAACTCTTCCCTCCTCTGCAATGTTCCCCATAAGGACACTGGAGGCTGGTGGCACTTACAAGAGTTAAGGAGGGATATCGGGACTGGAGAATTTTGCAGGCATTAGGAATATAGGGACTTAAGGAGGTCTCACAGTTTATGAGTGTTGTAGGGACTGTGGGAAGTTACAAAGTTTGGGATGTTTTCAGATTGGAGGATTCTGCAGAAAAACCTGACATGGTTAAAGGTAGGATTCTTAGCAGTATGCACAAACAGAGGGCTCCTGTGTCCCTGAAGTTACCACCCCATTTGAGAGGATATTAAGAAGGCGTATGGTGTGTTGGCTTTCATTAGCAGATATGGCTAAGACCCTAAACAAATTTTTCACTCCAGAACTTACTGTGGACAAAGACTGGGGAACTCAGGGAACAAGAGTAATACGTTGGACCACAATTGGAGTTCGCTGCAATTCCAGTCTCTCTGCTACAGGAAGGATGTTGTGAAACTTGAAAGGGTTCAGAAAAGATTTACAAGATGTTGCCAGGGTTGTTGCTGAATAAGCTGGGGCTATTTTCCCTGGAGCATCAGAGACCTGACAGAGGTTTATATAAACATGAGGGGCATGGATTGGGTAAACATTCAATGTCTTTTCCCAGGGGTTGGGAAGTCCAAAACTAGAGGGCATAGGTTTAAGGTTAGAGGGGAAAGGTTTAAAAAAGGAGTGAAGGGACAGCCTTTTCATGCACATGGTGGTGTGTGTATGGAATGAGCTGAGACCGAGAGTAACGGAGACTGATACAATTACAACATTTAAAAGGTATCTGGATGAGTATATGAGTAAGGATTCAGAGGTACATGGGCCAAATGCTGGTAAATAGGAAGAAAATATTTAAATCTTCTGGTCACCATGGATGAATTGGACCGAGGGGTGTGGTTCTCTGCTGTACGTCTCTATGACTTGAAAAGAGTGCATGCTATAGAAGAGGTGGTGCTTGTGGTTTTAAAACACAAAGGTATGGAAAGCCCCAGGACCTGATTAAGTGTATCACAGGACACTGTGGGATGTTAGGGAAGAAATCGAGGAGCTACTAGCAAGGGTATTTGTACCATTGACAGCCATGTGTGATGGGCTGGAAGGCTGGAGGGTGATTTAGTGGACAGTGAAGGAGGTTTTCTAATGTTACAAAGGGATCTTGATGAAATGGGTGAATGGGCTGAAAACCTGTAGATGGAATTCAATCTGAATAAATGCAAGGTAGTGCACTTGGTAAAACAAACAAGGCTAGAGCTTATACAATTAATTTTCGGTATCAGTTAGTGTTTTAGAGCAGAGGGACCTCCGGGTTCAGGTACATAATTCTTGAAGCTTGCATCACAGGATGGATAAGGCAGTGCTTGGCATGCCTGACTATTGCTCAGTCCATTGAGTGGAGGATTTGGGACGTGATTATGATATTGTATGGACATTGGTGAGGACTCTTCTGCAATACTCTGTCCAGTTCTGGTCACCCAGTTATAGGGAGGATATTATTAACCTGGAGGGTGTTCAGAAGAGATTTACCAAGACCTTGCTGGGTATGAAATGCTTGAGTGCTGAAAAATGGCTGGATACGCTGAGTTTTTTTTCACTGGAGCCTGGAGGTTGAGAGGTGACCTTATAGAAGTTTAAGAAAAAAAGTTGAGATACAGATAGAGTTAATGGTAGTTACCTTTTCCTTAGGATGAGGGAGTCTCAAGTGGACGGGCCACATTTTTAAGGTTAGAAGAGAGAGATGTTAAAAAAAAGAATATAAGGGGCAAACTGTTACACAGAGGGTGGTTTGGGTGGAGAATGAACTTCCTGAGGTGGATGTCGGTACAATTACAACATTTAAAAGACATTTAGTTAAGTACATGGATAGGAAAGGGTTTGGAGGGATATGGGCCAGCAACAGGCAGCTGGAACGAATTTAGTTTGAGATTATGATTGGTATCAACTGAAGGGTCAATTTCCACGCTGTCCAGCTCTGACAACAATATGGTTTTGTTCCATTATTTAAGAAAGAATGCGATGGAAACCCAGGGAACTAAAGACCAAGTAGCCCAATGTCAGTGGTGCGTAAGTTGTCGAAATGATTCTGCCAGACAGGAGTTACATGCAATTGGAAAGGCAAGGATTGATGGCAGATAGTCAGCACGGCTTTGTGTGTACAAAGTCAGGTCTCACTAACTTGATTGTTTTTGTTGAAGTGGTGACTGTACATTGTCTACTAAAGACAGCAGGGCCTTTGATGGGATTTAGCACGATATACTGGTTTGTATGATTAGATCACATGTGATCAGGAAGAGCTAGCCAACTGGATACAAAATTGGCTTGACAGTAGGAGACAGAGGGTGGTGGGAGAGGGTTCTTGTTCAGACTGGAGGCCTGTGACCAGTGGTGTACTACAAGTATTGATGCTGGGTCCACTGATCTGCATCATCGACAAACGATTTGTTTGAGAATATCGGAGTCATTGTTAGTAATTTAGTGGATGGTCAAGTTAATGGCGTAGTGGGCAGTGAATACGGTTATCAAAGGGGATCTCGACCAACCGGGCCAGTAAACCAAGGCATGAAAGATGGATTTTAATTCAGGTATTGAGTTTTGGACTAACACAGTTAATGGTACAGCCCTGGGCAGTGTTGTTGAACAGAGAGAGACCAAGGGGTGCAGTTACATTACTCTTTGAAAGTGGCATCACAGGTGGACAGGGTGGGGAAAGCGGCCTTTGGCACACTTGCCCTCATTGGCCAGCACTTTGACACATGAGTTGGAGATATTTGTAACATTGTCTTCAATATTTCCCTTGGACAGAGGAGGCTTATAAGGGAAGATTCATAAAAGTTTTTAAAACCATGCAGGGAATAAGAATGGTGAATAGCCAAGGGTAAATGAGTCCAAAACTAGAGGGTATAAACGTGAGGTGAGTGAGCAAAGATTTAAAGAGGGAGCTGAGGGGCAACATTATCCACAGATGATGGTGCACAGACAGAACGAACTACCAGGGCCACATGGAGAAACAAGAACAATTGCAACATGGAAAAGACCTTTGGGCGGGTACATGTAGAGGAGAAGGTCTGAAGGGATATGGACCAAATACAGGCAAATATGACTCGTTCAGGTTTGGAAAAATGGTCAGCATTGATGACTTGGACTGAAGGTTCTGTTTTCCTGCAGCATGACCCTGTACCCAGTTAAAGAGGAGGAGAATACTGAGATAAGGCATGTTGTAGACACTGAAGCAAGCTATAGACATAGGGATGGTAGTCTGGAATGCAGTAGATTTTAAATATGCAGAGGACCTATATGGAAAGAAGGAGGTTACAGAGAAAGGCACTGTTATAGGAGTGAAAAATTATTGAAGACACTGCTCCACAAGACATACCATAGGTATAGTGTTGGAGAGAGAAATCAGAACTGAAAGATCCCAGGCAGCATTCCCACCCTCTCGTGGGAGGCCTGTTTTCCCCTCTGTTGTACTGATGCTCACTAAGGGAACACAGGCCTGGATTGATAACTGTGAACTCTCTATGTTGTCTCAGTACAACATAAGTTAAAGTAGACGTGGTGATTGAGCCTGGGGTGTATCTGTCCTGTGCTCCCCCTCCAGCACTGTATCTGTGTTATGTCCTGTTAGTGATGTTTGTAGCCCTCACATTGCTCTCTGCTCTGTGCACTGTGAGTGATCTTACCTCACTGCAGGATTTATTGAAGGCTCCAGATCTCCCTGCCCTTTGTCTCTCTGGCTGACCAACTATCTACAATGTGGTGATGGACGAGACACACTGCAGTTGGGAAGTCTATTGAATCAGGACCTCCCTGAGTACCTACAGGAGTCAGACAAATAGACAGAAGGGAAAATTACACTGATGTAGTGAAGGTTACACATGTAGAATGGCACTGAATCCTACAGAGATCTGGAAAATCCCAGTCTCCTTCCCTGGCCTGTGCTGTTGCATCTCTCTGGAGTGGAGAATTCTGTTGGCTCAGGATCTGGAGTAGCTGCAAGAGCGAGACTCGCTGACAGAGGCAGCAATTAGACCCTCACAGTGAGGGATATCACATAGAGAGAGTCTGAGTGATATCACCAGAGTGCAGGAAGGTATCAGGATCAAACAATTGTAACAAGAGAATAGGTTTAGCTTCATGATGTACTGCTATAACTGGTCAGGGATGTGCAATCTGTGAGCAGGTGAAGTGATGGCCTAGTGGTATTATTGCTAGAGCATGTATCCAAAACCTCAGCTAATGTTCAGGGAGACAGGTTTAAATCCCACTGTCCGAAATGGCGGAAATTGAAATCACTAAATTCAAATATTATAACTAACAATCCATAAATAAATATGAAACTATTGCTGATGTACAAAAAACCCAAGCACTTGTCCTTTCGAGATGGACATCTGCCTATCCCCACGTGATCTGCACGACATCCCCACAGCAAAGTGTTTTCTAAATCCAAATAGAAAAGTTGATGCATCGGAACAGCAGGGGGATGTGGCTGAAGACAAGCAGAAAGGAACAGGATGGGATAAGGTTTAACTAAAACTCTACATTAGCGAATTGGTTTCTGATAGGAAATTGTGGGAAAGCGTACTGAATTTTCTTTTCCGCATAGACAAAGTTTCTTCAATAAGGAGCTGGATTTGTGACACAGATGAAAGAGATTTAGTGATGTGGTTTAGAAAGAGATGTGGTTGTAGGGTGAACAAAATGTGGAACATAAATATTCAATGGTTCACAACCTTGTGGAAACTCAGGCAAAATGGGTAACACTAACAATAATGGGTATCAAAGGCATGAGATAGAAAGCGCCAGGGGCGGGGGAGGAGGTGAGGGGTCCTTAAATATGAACAGGCAAACAATGGTCACAAATTATCCTTAGCAGATAATGTTAGGGATAAGGCACAAGATATTTAATAAGTACAGATAGAGTAAGAGGATCCCTAACTAAGCAGTGGGGCCTGTTAGAAACGAAAGGGAGAATCAGTGCACGGAGCTAGGAGGAAGTATGTGAGATCTTCAATGAATACTTCCCATCTGTATTCGCACAGGAGAAAGACATTGTAGCCGGGGATTTCAGTTGGGATGGTGAGGTTCTGGAACATATTAAGATCAATGAGAAGGAGGCATTAAATGGATTCACAGGCAAAAAGGTGGAGAAATTCCCAGTAACAATAAAGTATATCCCAGGCTGTAATGACAGGGAAGGGAGCAGATTGCTGGGGCCCTAGTGGATATATTTAATACTTTGCTGGCCACAGGTGAAGTGCCGAATGACTGGAGGATCACTAATGTGATTCCTTTGTTCAGGAAGGGCAGCAGGGATAGGCCAGGTAATTACAGAGCAGATAGCCTGACAGCAGGGGAAAGGAAATTATTGGGAACAATTCTGAGGGACACGATGAATCAACATTCCAAAGGGCAGGAATACACTGGGGATTATCTGTATGGATTTGGTAGAGGATTGTCTTCTGATATTGATGAGGGCAGTGCAGATGATGTGGGTTACATGGAGTTTATTAAGGTCTTTGACAAGGTCCCACATGGAAGGCTGGTCCAAAAGGGAAGAGCCCATGGGATCCAAGGCAAGTTGGAAAATTGGATCCACAATTGGTTTAGGGTGTCTTTCACGATTGGAAGCCTTTGCACAGTGTGTGTACCACAGGGATCTGTACAGGAACCGTTGCTGGTTATTAAGTACATTAATATCTCAGATGTGAAAGGAGAAGGAATCATCAGTAGGTTTGCAGATGACATGAAAGGTGAGGGTGTGGTCCACAGTGAGGGGGATGGTCTCAGGCTGTAGTCTGATATCGATCAGATGATAAACTGAGCAGAGGAATGGCAGATGGAGTTTATTTCTGATCACTGTTGGAAGTTTAATAAGTGAACGATATCCATCATAAATTGTAGGTCCTCCTGGAATACTGAGGAGCACATGGACCTTGGTGGACAAGTCCTGGATGTCTGAATGTCTGAAGGTGTCAGCACAAGTAGACAGGGTTGGGAAGATACCTGAACTGGGTGCAGGAGGGGTAGCCATATCCTGGTGGGGAGAGTTGCTGGAGCTGCTCGAGAGGATTTAAACTCGTCTGGCAGGGATGTGGGACCCATAACAGTAGTAAGGCCAGAAAGAAATTTGAGGCTGGTACAGATGTTCAAGAGAGCAATATAAATAGACAAGGAAGGCAAGAACATAGCAGACAATGAGGGAAAACTGGTGGATTAAACTGCATTTATTTCAATGCAAAGGGCCGGACAGATAAGGCAGATGACCCCAGAGCATGGATGGGAACATGGGACTGGGATGTTGTAGGTATTACAGAAACACAGCTGAGGGAGCGAAAGGACCAGCAGCTCAATGTTCCAGGGGACAGATGCTACAGGAAGGATAGAACAGGAGGCAAAACAGGAGGAGAGCTGGTGGTTTTGATTGGGGGAAAAATCCCAGCAGTACCTAGAGGGAGTATTCATGCAGGATCGCCCAGTTACGCAATAGTTGTGGAACTGAGAAATAGAAATTGGTCATCAGTTTGCTACGGTCATACTACAGCGATTGGCAATGAGAGATGAATGAGCAAATGTGTCAGAAAATCTCAGATACCTGTTAGAATAATAGGGTTGTAAGTGTAGGGGATCTTAACCTTTCCAAACCTGGACTGAGACTGCTACAGATTTAAGCATTTGGATGGAAGGAATTTGTTAAGTGCGTTCCAAAAATTCCTAGTCATTATGTAAATGGCCCAACTGGAGAATGGGGCTAAACCTGACCTCCCCTTGGGAAACAAGGTCGGGAACGGGACTGAGGTGTTAGTGGGGGAGCCCTTTGGAAAGTCACCGCAATTGTATTAGTTTGAAAATAGAGATGGAAAAGGACAGGCCTGGTCCACAAGTTCCAGTTATACAATGGAGCAAGATAGTATTAGACAGGAATTTTTAAAGTAGCTATGGGGAAGCTATTTGCAGGTAAAGGGAAGTCTGGCAAGTAGGAATATCTTAAAACCGAGATAAAAGGAGCGTTCAGCACCAACGTGTTCCTGTTAGTGTGCAGCTCAATGCTGACAGAATTAGGAAACACTGGCTGAGTTGAGAGGCTCTGGTCAAGAAAAAAGGGGACACATGTCAGATATAACTGGCTGACTCAAGGGAATCCCTTCAGGAGCATCGGGGCTGTAGAAATATACTTAGGATGGAAACCAGGAATGCAAAAAGGGGACATGAGATAGCTTTGGCAGAGAAAGTTAAGGAGAATTGAAAGAGATTCTACAAGTGTATTAAGAGCAAAAGAAGAACAAGTGACAAAACCAGTTTCATTAATGATCAATGAAGCCAACGATGTGTGAAAGTATAAGATTCTAAACAAATATTTCACTTTGGAACTTACTGTGGATAAATACTGGGGAGCTCAGGGAACTAAACAGTGTTTGGTCCGACTACTATTGGAATACTGTGTGCAATTCTGGTCTCAATGCCACAGGAAGGATGTTGTGGAACATGAAAGGGATCAGAAAAAATCACCAAGGATGTTGCCAGGTTTGGTAGGTTTGCACTCCAGGGAAATACTGAATAAGTTGGGGCTGAATTCACTTGAATATGGGAAGCTGAGAAGTTAACTGATAAAAGTGTTTAAAATCATGATGATCATTGATAGGGTCAATAGACAAGGTCTTTTCCCCAGGCTGAGGGATTCCCAACCAAGAGGACATAGCTTTAAAGTGCGAGGGGAACTTTTTAAAGGGACCTAAAGGACAATTGGTTCCTGCAGAGTGTATAAGCTGACAGAGGAAATAGTGGAGGGTTATAGAAATATATTTAAAAGGCATGTGGGTGGGTGTATGAATAGGAAGGGTTTAGAGGGCTATTGGCAAAGGTCTGGAAAATGTGACTTGATACATCATGCAGGAGTTAGTCCAAAGGATCTGTTTCCGTCCTATACATCTCAATGACTCAATGCCTCGAAATGATTTCACATTATAGGAGAAGAGGTGCGGGAGGTTTTAAAACACAAAGGTAGATAAATCCCAAGGACCTGATCAAATGTACCTCAGGACACTGTGGGAAGCTGGTGTAGACATTGTAGGGCCCCTAGCAGAGATATTTGTACCATGGAGAGCTATGTGTGATAGGCTGTTAGGCTGGAGGGTGGCATTGTGGACAGTGAAGAAGGTTTTCTGAGATTACAAAGGGATCCTGATGAAATGTGTGAATGGCTGAAAAACTCTGGATGGAGTTCAATCTGAATAAATGTGAGGGAATGTATTTGGTGCAACAAACACGGGCAGGACTTATACAATTAATGGTAGGTCCTTCAGTAGTGTTGGAGAACAGAGGGACCTCGGGGTTCAGGTACATAATTCTTTGAAGTTTGTAACAGAGAGACAGGATGGTTAATAAAAAAACTTGCTTGTCACACTTGCTTTCATTGCTCAATCCTTTGGCTATAGTAGTTGGGAAGTCGCATTGAGATTATACAGGCCATTGGTGAGTCCTCTTCTCTTCTAGAATCCTGGGTCCAGTTCTGGTCGCCCAGTTATAGGAAGGATACTATTAAGCTGCAGAGGGTTCAGAGGAGATTTACTGGGATGTGGATGGGAATGGAGGGTTTCAGTTATAAAGAAAGGCTGGATAGGTTGGTATTTTTTAATTGAAACCTGAATGTTGACAGGTGACCTCATAGAAGTTTATAAAATAATGAGGGGGATAGATAGAGTTAATGGGAGTTGTCTTTTCCCATGGACAGGGGAGTTTCAAGACAAGGCACTACATTCTTAAGTTTAGAGGAGAGACATTTAAAAAAAACACATGGGGTCACATTGTCACACTGAGGGTGGGATGCGTGTGGAATGAACTTCCCAAGGAAGGGATGAATGTGGGGACAATGACAATGTTTAAAGACATTTGGATTAGCACAGGAATAGGAAAGGTTTGAACGAACAGGGAGGTGGGACAAGATCAGTTTTAGAGTCTGGTTAGCATTAACCGACCAGTGCGTATGACTCTCTGACTATGATTACAATGTTGTGTCATTAATTCAGAAAGGCTGCAAGAGGAAGCCAGGGAACTTCAGACTGATGACCAGACATCAAGGTGGGTCGGTTGTAGGAGGTCATTCTAAGAGGGAGGACTTGCATGCATTTGGAAAGATAAGGGCTGATTACGAACAGACAGCATGGCTTTGTGCTTGGGAAAACGTCTCACAAACTTGACTGGTGTTTGCTCAAGATGTGACCAAGACGACAGATGAAGGCAGAGCAACAGACGTTTCTGGCTTCAGCAAACCCTTCGTCAGGGTGTAGCATGATACATTGGTCAGTAAGTGTAGATCACCAGGGATCAGGGAGAGCTAGCCATCTGGATACTCAATGGGATGACAGTGGGAGACAGAGGGTGGTGGGAGAGGGTTGTTGTTCAGACTGGAGGCCTCTGACCTGCAGTGTGCTGTAAGGATTGGTGCTGGGACCACTGTTGTATATCATTTACATAAATGTTTAGAGTGAAAATATAGGAGTCCCTGTTATTATGTTTTTTGATACCAAGATTAGTGGAAGAGTGGGCATAGAATACAGTTATCGATGGTAATCAACTGGGCCAATGGTTTAAGGAGTGAAAGATGGAGTTTAATTCGGGTATTGAATTTAGTTCAGACAAACCAGGGAAGACTAACACAGTTAATGGTAGGGCCCTGGGCAGTGTTGTCGAACAGAGAGAGACCAAGGGGTGCAGTTACATTGTTCCTTGGAAGTGGCATCACAGGGGGACAGGGTGGGGAAAGCAGCATTTGGGACACTTGCCATCAGTGGCCAAAGCATTGAGTACATGAGGTGGAGATATTTGTAACATTGTCGTCAATATTTCCCCCAGGCAGAGGAGGCCACGGGGTGACCTTATAAAGATTTATGAAACAATGTAGAGCCTAGGTACGGTGAATAGCCAAGGGTAGGTGAGTCCAAAGCTGGAGGCATAAACGTGAGGTGACAGAGCAAGGATTTAAACAGGGAGCTGAAGGACAACATTTTCCACAAAGGATGGTGCATAGACGGAATGGACTGCCAGAGGAAATGGTAAAAACAAGTACAATTACAACATGGAAAAGACACTTGGGCAGGTACATGGAGAGGAGAAGATTAGATTTGAAGATTTGAAGGTATATTGGTCAAACACAGACAAACGTGATGCATTCCATTTCAGAAACCTTGGCCAAAAAAATCATACCGCACAGAAACAGACCCTATGTCTCCAGTTATTGGAGGAGGAGACTATCGAGACAAGGCATGTTGTCGAGACTGAAGCAAGTTAGTGATATGGTCATCTGGACTGGAGGTTTCAAATATGTGAAGTAATTGGTGGGAGGGGAGGAGATGACAGAGATAGGAACTGTTATAGAAGTTAGAATGATTGAAGACACTTGTCCACAAGACAAGCCATAGATACAGTTTTGAAGAAGGAATAGGGAACAGAAAGATCCCAGGCAGCATTACTACCCTCTCATGGGAGGCCTGCTTTCCCTCTGTTGTCCTGATGCTCACCATGACAGCACATGCCTGGATTGAAAAATGGGACCTCCCTATGCTGTCCCAGTACAAGAAAACTTAAAGTAAAGATGGTGCTTAAGTCTGTACTGTCCACCCGCTCCAGCACTCTATGTCATGTCCTGTTAGCTGATGTTTGGAGCCCTCTCCTTGTTCTCTGCTCTGTGCACTGTGAATGATCTTACCTGGCGACAGGATTTATTGAAGGCTCTCGACCTCCCTGACCTTTGTCTCTCTGGCTGACTAACCATCTTCCCAAACAGCAGTTGGCAAGTCAATTGAGTGAGGAACTCCCCGAGTACCTGTAGAAGACACAGAAATAGGCAGGATGGGAAATTAGACTGATGCTGTGAGGGTTACACATGTAGAATAGCACCGAGCCCACAGAGATCTGGCCTGTGCTGCCTCATCTCTCTGGAGTGGAGAATTTTGTTGGCTCAAGATCTGGAGTAGCTGCAAGAGTGAGAGACGCTGACAGAGGCAGTAATTAGACCCACACAGTGAGGGATCCCACATGGAGAGATACTGAGTGATATCACCAGAGTTCAGGATCAAATAATTGTGCAGGAAGAAATGGTTTTGATTCTTTTTGCACTGGGATGCTCAACCTGTGAGCAGGTGAAGTGATAGCCTAGTGGCATTATTGTGAGGCACTTTATCCAGAAACTCAGCAAATGTTCTCTGGACACAGGTTCAAATTCCGCCATAGCAAATGATTGAATGTGAATCAAATACTTCAAAAAAGATGTAATTTAAAACCTGTAAGTGAGTATTAAACAATTGCTGATGTTAAGAAAAATCCATCGGGTGCATTGATGTCCTTAGTGAAGCAATCTAAGATGGGACTGGGATATCACAGGTATTACAGAACAACAGCTGAGGGAGGGACAGGACAGGCAGCTCAATGCCCCAGGGGACAGATGCTGTAGGAAGGACAGAAGGGGAGCTGAGAGAGGAGGAGAGCTGCTAGTTCTGACTGGGTGAAACATCACAGCAGGACTGAGAGAGGATATTCCTGCGGGATCGCCCAGTGACGCTGTGTTCGTGGAATGAATCAATAACAATGGGTCTTCCCTTTCCTCTGATTGTTCTACAGACCCCGATAGCCCCGCCCTCCTGCACCTTGACCTTCTCAAGATGGCGGTGCTGAGGCCCGCACTCCCTCAACCTCAAACAAATGGCGGCCATGACTCTGGGACCCTTCCCTGATCAGAGACCGCCACCTCCTTAACCGGGCCTGGAGGGGCATTTTCGGTTTTTTTAACCATTATCGGGGACTTGTGAATTCTCTCCGCTCCTTTTTCCCAGCGAGGCTCCCACACCCCGGCTCTGAGCGCCGCTCTCTGAAGCCGATCGCAGCCGCTGCCGGAGAAAGCAGCTCCGTGCTTCTCTCTCCCTGGACTGACCAATGTGACACTGCGAATGCCCCACATAGGAACCAAACTGCGCGTGCGTCTGAGGTTATCGGTGAGTTTATAGAGAATATTCATAAATGCACAGAATCATGGATGAAGTATGTATCATTAACAGTTGTTCTGTCGAGGTAGAGACATATAGATGTCTAGTATGCAAGTAGATTGTTCAGTCCAACTTAACCCATACCGGCCAGGCACTTAAATTACCAGTCGTTCTGGGAGTTTGATAAGAAGTTTCTTACTCGATTTGTGCAAATCGATAGGAAATATGTGTTTTACTCCTCAACTATTCCTTAAAATCTCACATTGATTTATGAGAGAGGTTTAATACTCCACTATGTAGTGAGAACGATCAATCCTGCAATGCAGTTTTCTTTCTGACCAATCCTGAAGCGTTCCCTCCCGAGAATGTTTTGGCCCCGCTCCTCACTCACTGATTGGAGGACCGGCCGCTGCTTGGTCCTCCAGTTCCGCCCCTCCCTTCCATTTGCAGAGTTGATTCGGGCGTGACTCAGCAGCTAAGCGCCAGAAATATTCAGGGACAAGGCAAGTTAGAGTCGATGTTTTGTGATGCGATGAAAATATCCCGAATCTTGGAGCAGGAGGCTTGGGTTCAATTCACAGCTAGTGCAGGTGTGTCAAATAACAACTTTGAACAGGTTCATTCGGAAAAACAAGGTAAGTCAGAAACAGAGTAAAAACAATAGAAAATGCATACAATGTGGTGGGGCTATCAATGCTCAGATGATTTTAGTCTTTACCAAGTATTTCAGGGCCCCAATGCGTCCCTGTACAGACTGTTGCACTCTAATTGTACATAGCCAGATACCACGATTGTGGGGCAAAGTGTTGTGGTAGGATACAGAGGTGTTTTTCTGGAACTCCCGTGGTTTTGGAGGTGAAAAGAGGTGAGAAGGAGCAAGGTTTTGTATGGAGTTACCTGTTCCCCTCCAGTTGCAGTATCTTATTATTGCCCTGACTCTACCTCGTACATGTTTGGTAGAGATCAGTGACGTTTCGTACGCCCACAATACAAGATCTGTCATTCTGTTTAAGACAGCAGAAATCTCTTGTAGCACAATAGTCATAGAACAATATAGAGCAGAATAGGCCCTTCAGTCCTTGATGTTGCGCCGACCTGTGAACTGTTCTCAGCTCGTCACCCTCCACTATTCTAAAATCACCCATGTGCATATCTGAGGATTGTTTTAATCTTACTGATGTGGCGGAGCGGTCTACATTAGCAGGTAGTACATTCCACACCCTTACTACTTTCTGAGTAAAGAACCTGCCTCTGACCTCTGTCTTGAATCTATCACTCCTCATTTGTAGTTTTGCCCCGTTGTGCACACTGACATCATCATCCTAGAAAAAGACTTCCACTGTCTACCCTATCTAAGTTCTGATCATCTTGTATGTTTCTATCTAATAGCCTCTTAGCCGTCTTCTTGCCAAGGAGAACAGGTTCAAGTCTCTCAGCCATTCTTCATAAGACCTTCCCTCCAGACTAGGCACCATCCTGGTTAATCTCCACTGCACCTTTTCCAATTCTTCCACGTCCTTCCCGAAATATGGGCACCAGAACTGCACACAATTTCCAAGTATGGCCGCACCAGCGTTTTGTGTAGTTGCAGCATGATATTGTGGCTCCGGAAATCAATTCCTCTATGAATAAAACCTAATACGCCGTATGCCTTCTTAACAGTAATATCTACCCAGGTGGCAACTTTCAGGAATTTATGCACATGGACTCCAACATCCTTCTGCACATCCACGCTACCGAGAATCTTTCCATTGACCCAGTACTCTGCCTTTCTGTTATTCTTCTCAAAGTGCATCACCTCACATTTAACTGCATTTAACTCCATTTGCCACGTCTCAGCCCAATTTTGCAGTTTATCCAAATCATCCTTAAACCTGTAATATTCTTCCACACTGTCCACTACTTCACCGACTTTAGTGTCGTCGGCAAATTTACTATTCCATCCACCTATGCCTGCATCTAAGTCATTTAAAAAAATGACAAACAGCAGTGGTCCCAAAACAGATCTTTGTGGCACACCACTAGTAACTGGACTCCAGTTAAATATTTTCCATCAATCACCATTCACTGCCTTCTTTTACAAAGCCAGTTTCTAATCCAAACTGCGAAATCGCCCTCAATTCCATGCCTCTGCATTTTCTCCAACAGCCCTGACTCCACCTCGTACATGTAACCTTATCAAAGGCTTTACTGAAGTCCATGTATACTACATCAACTGCCCTACCCTCATCTAAATGCTTGGTTACCTTCTCAAAAAACTCAATGAGGTTTGCGAGACACAACCTGCCCTTGACGAAACCATGTTGATTATCTGAAATCAAATTGTTGTTTGCAAGATGATTAAAAATCTTATCTCTTATAATCCATTCCAAAACCTTTTCATATAACACACGTAAGGCTCACTGGCGTATAATTACCTGGGTCACCTCTACTGCCCTTCTTGAACAAAGGCACAACATTTGGAATCCTCCAGTCCTCTGGTACCAAACCTGTAGACAATGACGACTCAAATATCAAAGCCAAAGGCTCTGCTATCTCTTCCCTAGCTTCCCAGAGAATCCTCAGATAAATCCCATCCAACCCAGGGGACTTGTCAACTTTCACTCCTTCTAGAATTGATAACACCTGTGTTGAACTAATCTCGATCCTTTCTAGTCTAATATCTCATACCTCACTCTTCTCCTCTACAATATTCTCCTTTTCCTGAGTGAAAAACGATGAGAAATATTCATTTAGCACCTCTCTGATCTCCACAGGGTACACACTAAACTTCCCACTTCTGTCTTTGATTGGACCTATTCCTACCCTAATCATCCTTTAATTCCTCACATACCTGTAGAAAACTTTAAGGTTCTCCTTGATTCTATTTGCTAAAGACTGCTCATGTCCTCTCTTTGCTTTTCTTAACTCTCTTTAAGTCCTTCCAAGCTGATCTGTAACTCTCCATTTCCTCGTCTGAACCATCTTGCCTCATGAACACATAAGCCTCCTCTCTCTTCGTAACAAGAGATGCAGTTTCTGTAGTAATCCACGGTTTCCTTACCTTATCACTTCCTCCCAGCCTGACCGGGGCATACCTAGGAAGGACACACAATATTTGTTCCTTAAACCAGCCCCACATTTCCATTGTCTGCATCCTGTGCATTTTGGTACCCCATTCCATGCATCTTAATTCCTGCCTAATTGCATTATAATTCACCTTTCCCTATTGATTACTCTTGCCCTGTGGCATATACCTATCCCTTTCCATCGCTAAACTAAACGTATGTGAATTAGTATCACTCTCTCCAAAGTGCACACCAGAACTAAACATGGCCTGGTTCATTACCAAGCATCAGATCCAATGTTGCCTTCCCTCTTGTCGGCCCTTCACCATACTGTGGCCGGAAACCCTCCTGTACACACTGGACGAAAACTGATCCATCCGACATACTAGAGTTATAGCATTTCCAGTCAATGTTGGGGAAGTTAAAGTCCACCATAATGACCACCCTGTTACTTTCACTCCTCCCCAGAATAATTTTGCTAATCCTCTCTTCCACTTCCCTGGAAATCTGGGAGGCCTATTAAAAAAAAAACTCCAAGCAATGTGACCTCTCCTCCCCTGATTCTAACCTCAGCCCACACTACCCCAGGAGACAAGGCCTCATCAAAAGCTCTCTGAGCCACCATTATAGTATTCTCGACTAACATGACATGCAAGGACCCATTGCAGTGCTTCAAACTCCATGAGACAATCATACTCTCTATGAGAGACAGACTCAGTCTGGAACCTCCTCTGTCCTTAAGACCTTATACACTGCCTGTGCTCCTCCATTTCCCTTTTGCATGTTCCCTTTCCAACCCACCCCACCTGCATCACTCCACAATTGGAGCTGTCAAGGGCAGAAGTCTGTGGAATAGCCTCCCTAACATTCTCTATCCTCCTTTAAGATGTAGTTTAAAATCATTCTCTTTAATCAATGTTTTGATCATCCATGAAGCACCTGAGGAGATTTGCCATTGTGAAAGATTCCATACAATGTAAGTAGTTATTGTTATTGCCGTACATTAGGAGAAACAGGAATGATGCATTCAAAATTCTAACAAGGAAGTCACTGATAGGTGTAGTGTGCAGACCACCAAATGATAACATCACATTGGGATGGGCAATAAACAAAGAAATAACTAATGCCTGTAAAAATGGTACGGTTCTTATCGTGGGTGATTTTAATCTACATGAAGATTGGTCAAACCAGCTCAGTCAGAGTAGCCTTCATGAGTTCTTTAAGTTTATCCATGATAGTTCCATTTCATACTGGTCAAAAAAAAACTAACAAGGGAGCAAGCTATCCAAGATCGGGCCCCTGTGCAATGAGACAGGAATAATTAATCACCTCAGAGTTAGGGATCCTCTTGGAAGAAGTGATCACTGTATGGTTGAATTAGAATACATATGGAGAGTGTGAAGATAAAATCTAATACCTGGGTCCTGTGCTTGAACATGGGGAACTGAAATAGAATGAGAGAAAACCTGGATAAAGTAGATTGGAAACAAAAACTTTATGGTGGGAAGCCGATGAGCAGTGGAAGATTTTCAAAGACATTTTATAAAGTGCTCAACAAAGGTATATTCCAGTGAAAAGGAAGGACTATAAGAAAAGGCATACTCAGCGATGGGTATCCAAGGAAAGTGATCAAATTGAAAGAGAAGGCATACAAAGTGGCCAAAACCAGCATGAAACTAGAACTGAAAAACCTTTAGAAGGTCAACCGAAAGTCACAAAAGAGCTATAAAGAAAAGTAAGATACAACATGAGAAAAATAAACTAACATTTAATTATGGGATATCACAGTGGAGGATACTAATATCTTGCCAATAATTAACAAAGAGACAAAGGTAGGTGAGGATTTGGAAACTATCATTATTATGGAACGGGTAGTTTAAGACTGTTTGGAGGTAATTGAGCTAACGACAGAAAAGTCTCCTGACCCTGATGAGATGCATTCTAGGGTACTAAAAGAGATGCCAGGAAAAATAGCAAATGCACTGGCAGTAATTTTCCAAAATTCACTGGACTCTGTGGCAGTCCCGGCAGATTGGAAAGCAGCAAAACACTGTTTTTAAAAAGGAGGTGGACAAAAAGTGGGGAATTGTATACCAGTTGGTTTATTCCCTGTAGTGGGAAAGATGCTTGGACCTATTATCAAGGAAGAAATAGCAGGGAACCTCGATAGAAATTGTCCCATTGGACAGACACAGCATGGGTTCATGAAGGGCAGATCATACTTGACAAATCTTTTGGAATTCTATGAAAACATTTCGAGAAAGGTGGACAATGGAGACCCAGTGAATGCAGTGTACCTGGATTTGCAAAAGTCCACCAACAAGGTGCTGCACAAGAGGTTGTTGCGTGATATAAGGGTGCATGGCATTAGGGGTAGAGTATTAGCATGGATAGTAGATTGCTTGACTAATAGGAAGCAAAGTGTGGGGATAAATGCATATCATCCTGGCTGGCAATCATTTGACAAGTAGTGTGCCTCAGGGATCGGTGTTGGGACTGCAATTATTTACAACTGATACAGATGATTTGGAGTTGGGGACCACATGTAGGGTGTCAAAGTTTGCATATGACACTAAGATGAGTAGCAGGACAAAGTGTGCAGAGTATTGTGAAACTTTGCAGAGGAACATATATACGTTGGGTGAGTGGGTAATGGACTGTTAAATGAAATTGACAAACATTCTATGTAAAGTTATATTCTTTGGTTGGAGTAACATAAAAAAAATTACTTGAATGTTAAAAAGTTGCATCATTTGCTATACAGAGGCACCTGAGTATCCTTCTGCATGAAGGTTGGTCACCAGATACAACAATCAATTCAGAAAGCAAATGGATTTTGTCCTTCATTGCTGAAAGGATTGTGCTCAAAAGCAGAAGTTATGTTCCAGCTGTATTGGGTGCTGGTGAGGCCACACCTGGAGTACTCCATGTAGTTTTTATCTCCTTAGTTGAGAAAGGATGTACTGGCACTAGAGGGGGTGCAGCGGAGGTTAACAAGGTTGATTCCGGAGTTGAGGGGGTTGGCTTAACAGAGACTGAGTAGATTGGGATTATATTCATTGGAATTCAGAAGAATGGAAACATATAAAATAATGAATGGAATGGATAAAATAGAAGTAGAGAGTTGTTTCTACTGGCAGGTGAAGCTAGGACAAGAGGGCATCACCACAAGACTAGAGGCAGCAAACTTAAGACTGAATTGAGAAGGAACTTCTTGACCTCTTTGGAATTCATTGTCCAGGGAAGTAGTTGATTCTAGTTCAGCAAACGTTTTTAAAGCAAAGTTATATTTTTTAAAAATAAATAATTAATTAACGGACACGGTGAGAACATGGGTAAATGGTTCTGCATCCACGAAATGATCAGCCATGATGTTATTGAATGGTAGAGCAGGTTCGAAAGGCAGGATGGCCTTCTCCTGTACCTAGTTCTTATGTTATACATTCCTCCCTCACTCGTGACTTGGAGGTGTTGGTGTTGGATTGGGATGGACAAACCTAAAATCCACAGAACACCAGCGTATTGGTCAACAGATTTTTCTGGGAGCACTAGCTTTGTTGTTTCTTCATCAGGTGGTTTTGAGATGGTGTCGTGTCATTTATAACTTTTGTCCCTCACTCTTGTAACTCATGAACAGCAACAAAAGCCGCGAAGCAGTGCGCATGCTCCAACCAACAATGGGCCCTGGGGATTGATGTCAGCGGCGGACCAATGGAAAGGCAGGAACAGAGCTGGAGGACCTGGCCAGGCAAGTGTTCCTCTGACCAATCAGAATGAATAAGGGTCGGGATTAGGCGTGATCATGCTCGAGGTCGTGCGGCATGTGCGGGCGGAGAGCTGTCGGTAAGGAAAGAAATAAACAGCCGGAAGGGGGAGGAGAAACATGGTGCTGGTATGGGCTGAGAGATTTCACAAACATTTGGTGCACACCGTAAAATACAAATTTGAAACTTAGTCCCATTTTTGCAGTGAACGGGAAAATGCCTCATATAGCGATTGACTCGAGTAAGCGCCGCCATCTTTATTCGGGGCAACGATTCACTGGACACGTGCAGCCGCCAGCTTTGTAGGGGGCAAAGTTCAGAGGGGAGTATGTGCAGCTCTCCCTGATAGAGAGTCATAGGGCAGGATTTACACAGAGCACACTCAGACCCAGAGAAATTGATTTTTTTTTCTGAAAATTTGTTTCGTTATTTTAATTGATTTGGATGTGAAAAGAGGCGGTATAGTTGATAAGTTTGCAGGTGACACCAAAATTGTTGGTATTGTGGTCAGTGATAAAGGTTGTTTCAGAATACAATGGGATATTGATCAGATGGGCCAATAGGCTGCGGAGTGGCAGATAGGGTTTAATTTAGATCAATGTGAGATGCAACATTTTAGAAAAGCAAATCAGAGCAAGACTCACACACTGAATTGTAAGGTCTTTGGAGAGTCTTGCTGAACAAAGAGACCTTGGAATGCAGGTTCACAGTTCCTTGAAAGTAGAGTCACAGGTAGGTAGGATAGTGAAGAAGGCATTTGGTAGCTTCACTTTTATTGGTCAGAGCGTTGAGTAAATATTAGATTGCTTTCATATTATATTAGATTACTTACAGTGTGGAAACAGGCCCTTCGGCCCAGGAGCTGGGCAGGTCATTGGTTAGGCCACGTTTGGAATATTGTGTGCAATTCTGGTCTCCCTCGTATCAGAAGGAGACACTGAAACATGGAAGGTTTGAGAATAGATTTTCAAGGATGTTGCCGGATTTGGAGGATTTGAGTTGCAAGGAGAGGCATAATAGGCTGGTGCCATTTTCCCTGGAGTGTCATAGGCTGAGGTGTGATATTATAGAGGTTTATAAAATCAGGAGGGGCATGGATAGCATAACTAGACGAGGTGTTTACTTTGGGTTGGTAGAGCCCAGAACTAGAAGATACAGGTTTAGGGTGAGAGGGGAAAATTCAAAGGGGCCTAAAGGGCAACTAAAATAGTTATATTTAAACAGGATTTGAATAGGAAGAGTTCAGAGGGATGTCGGCCAAGTGCTGGCAAATGGGAATAGATTAGGTAAGAGTATCAACTTGGCATGGATGGTTGGACCGAATAGTCTGTTTCGGTGCTAGTCATCGCTGATTGTGGGATCATAAAAGTGAACACGGCTCTGATTCACCTCTGGTCTCCTTGATTTCCACTTGTTCATTATGTAGCTTCCTCAGTCTCTCATGAGTGTATTTTTGCTCTGTTTAGTAATTTACTATTACGTTCACAGACCTTTTTGTAAATGAATTGTCCACTGCTGCCTGGCTCGTGACCAGATGCTGCTCATTATCAAGTTTTTTTTTCCCCACAATATCTTTTACAGTCAAGAATTCTTTTTTCCCAATAAGCGAGTGTATTTTCCTTCTATTTCTGACGGTCAAATTCTGCACCATTTTCATTCCCTATAATTCATATTGCACTCCCTGAAACATCGTGTGTATTTCTCCTTCCACGGACACCAGTGATCAATGCCAAAGTCCTGGTGCGTGTGGAGAGGGTAATGTTTGACTTCCTTGTACTGTTGCACTTTGTATGATGAATGTGCTCCCACAACGTGGTTGGGTAAGAGACATAACAGTTTATTCACTCAGCTGTAGTGAAGAGTAGAAAATGTCTGTACAAATCAACATGTTTTTAATTTCACAAAGATTTTTTTTAGATTAGATTAGATTACTTACAGTGTGGAAACAAGTCCACACCGACCCGCCGAAGGGCAACCCACCCATACCCCTACCCCTACCCCTACATTTACCCCTTACTTAACACTACGGGCAATTTAGCATGACCAATTCACCTGACCCGCACATCTTTGGACTGTGGGAGGAAACCCACGCAG
This sequence comes from Hemiscyllium ocellatum, assembly GCF_020745735.1. Classification (NCBI taxonomy): domain Eukaryota; kingdom Metazoa; phylum Chordata; class Chondrichthyes; order Orectolobiformes; family Hemiscylliidae; genus Hemiscyllium; species Hemiscyllium ocellatum. Next base: position 27,748,058 of record NC_083444.1, read on the forward strand.
ACACGGGGAGAACGTGCAAACTCCACACAGTCAGTCGCCTGAGGCGGGAATTGAGCCCGGGTCTCTGGCGCTGTGAGGCAGCAGTGCTAACCAATGTGTCACCGTGCTACCCACGAATGATTACAGCCAGGAATTAAATCAAGGGTGTGAAAGTAAATGGTTGTTGCTTATAAATGGGAGTCTTTTGATGGATCAGCAAGTTTTGGTACAAGTGAGCACTTGGGCCGTAGAGTTCTCAATATTCTTGAGATTAACGGGACGGTGAATGTGGGATGCTGGCCAGGAGTGAGTTTGCATAATGAAATCTAGAGTTAACAAAATGAATGAATAAGAGTTTCAGCAAATGAGCTGAGAATGTGGTGAGGTCAGATGATATCACTGAAGTCTAAATAGTGGTCTTGGAGTGGGACTAGGCTATCACCCTGACCTCACCTCCGGAATTCATCTTTTTGTCAGTTTGTGAATCAAGTCTGTATTAAGATCAGGAACTGAGTGGCCCTGGCAGAACCCAAATTGGGCGTCACAGAAGGTTATTGCTGAGCAGCTGCTTGACAGCATTTTTGATGACACCTTCCACCACTTCACTGCTGAGCGAGTGTGAATGCATGGAGGGAAATTGGCTGAGTTGGCTCTGTCCTGTGTTTTTGTGTTGAACATCCATAGGCAATGTTCCACAATGTCGATAGATCCCAGTGATGGAGCAGTACTTGTCTTGGTGGGCAGCAATTTCCTGAGCACAGCTAACAGTATTATTGCCACGATGTTGGCAGGGCCCATAGCCTTGACACTATCTGTCCATTCCTTGATCTGATTTGATATAAGTTTTCAACCAATTTGATTCACATCTGTGATGTCAGGGACCAATGTAGAAGGCTCATCCATGTGGCACTGCTGGCTGAAGATTGCTGCAAATGCTGTTGTCTTGTCTGTTGCATGAATGTGTGAGACCCTTCCATCAGTAAGGGTGGGGATATCTGTGATGCTTCCTCCAGTGAGTTGTTTAATTGTCCATCACCATTCCTGACTAGGTGTGGCAGAACTGCAGAGCTCGGATCTGATCCATTGGTTGTTGGATCATTTCGTTCTATTTGGTGTTGCTTGCACTGTTTGGCATGCAGGTTTGGAAGCTGCACCAAGTTGGCACCTCAATTTTAGCTATGCCTGGTACAGCTCCTGGTATGCCCACCTGAATTCTCCATTGAACAAGGATTGATCCCCTGGCTTGATGTTATTGGTGGAGTGCGGGATATACCAGGCCATGAGATTTCAGATTGGATTGGAGTACAGTTCTACTGCTGTTGTTGGCCCACAGTGAGACAGAAGTTGCAGGGTCAAGAGGGCTGATTTTATGGTTGTAGTTGCCAGTGCATTGGTAGATGTCATGTGGTCCATCCAGTATCATTCCTTTGCTGAGACTGTGCAGTGATTAATACAATGAGTGATTGGGTGGGCCACTGTCAGGAATGCAACTTTTAAAACCAGGTTTTGTGATTGACACATGAAAGAAATGAACCTATCATGGTATTCGAACAGATGAAAGACTCAACAGACAATCAAGGGATTTTTCAAAGTATAATTTCAGTTACATCACACTGTTAAATTTTTGCTATAAATTCTGTGCGGTAGAATTGTGTCCTCCACAATCACCTGATGAAGGAGCGGTGCTCCAATAGCTAGTGTGCTTCCAATTAAACCTGTTGGACTATAACCTGGTGTTTTGTGATTCTTAACTGAGAATATGACAGCACTACTAACAGGACTGCATGTAAACAGGCTCAGTCCAGTTACTCAATACGTTCGGAAGGATTTCCTAAAAGTTTGATGACGCAATATTAGTCAAAAGTGTCAACTTCAACCTGCAATGTTGCTCTTAACAAAACCTTCAGGCTGACACAAAGCTCCCTACCCCACTGCAATGTGGTAACCAGGCCCGACCCAGGAATTGGAACTGGGACATTTGTGGACTGTGATCTCAAAGGAAGCGAGCAAACATAATTCTGACAGATTAGTCCTCAAAGATGAGCAGCAAGTTTGAGACAAAGCAGATGGTATGCTATCTTGCATTCAGCTTAATTGCATTTCTTATTTACAGAAGTGTTTGCAAAGTATAAAGAACTATGTAATTTTTTCCATGGTTGGGGAGTTTTATCCCAGTTGATCACAGTTGCTGCCTCTCGCTCCCCAAGTCGAATCATAGGATCTATAACAAAACAATAAACTGCAGGTGCTGGAGATCTGTACCTCAGAAGCAAAGTGCTGGGGAAACTCAGCAGGTCTGAGGGCATCAGTGAAGAGAAAATAATGTTACATTTCAAGTTCACTGATTCTTCGTCTGAACAGACAAAAGGTCACCTGATTTGGAACTGACAATGTTTTATTCCCCTCAGATGTTGCTGGACCTGCAGTTCTCCAGCACTGTGCTTTCTATATTGAACTTTAGTGTTTTTCCGATCTGTTTTGTAAATAATCTCCAAAGGTGAAAGGTTCATTGCAAACATGAACATAGTTTCAACACTTGAGTTACACAAGTACGCCTCAGTTTAAAAACAAGATTTAACTCAAAGTAACATTCCATCTCAAAATTAGCCAAGTTACACCAGTAATAAAGCTCATCCACCCAATGAGGCACTTCAGTACAACACCCTGCAGTGTTGTACACAGCCACCTTTACCAAAGAGTGATCACATGTCACAAAACTGAAGGCCAAGAGCATGTCTCTTTAAAGTGGCTGAAATCAAACTCAATTTTTGGAAGGTTTTTTGATCAAACCTGATTGAACACTTAAATCTCAGAGCATAATCTTTGCTTTTTTAAACAAAGTATGTGGGAAACATCCCACATCTTGATAAAGATTCAGGTCAGTCTGATACGTAGAGCCAAAGGTCAAGCAAACATCACTCTTTCCATTCACTTCTACAAAGGGCTGACATCACATTTCTTCAGGATTTAAAGAATTTGATAAATTGTTTGTAAAATCATTTGGCACATTAAAGAACTGGGCAATAAATGTCACTGTATGAAGTAAGAGTGAAGCCTGTGACAGCAGATTTAGCTTTGAAGGGCAGTGTGTGTGCTTTCTAAATTCTGGGAGCACTTTGGGAGACTGCTCCCAGATGGTGATAGTGAGCATATCTGGAATGCACTGTTTAGATTTGGGAATCCATGGGAGACAATCTGTGGTTTCACTAATACTTGGCTTGCGTTGTTGGTGTACAATAAGCAATTCATAAAGTTACTTATGTATTGTTGTTGACTCCCTGAATGGTATTCAAATCTGCCAGGTTGCCTTCAATAGTGTGAATGCACTATTGTAAATATTTGGAATATTCCAGAACTGCCCAGTGCTTGGCAAATTCAGGGGGAACAAATGTCACTGAGTAATTTGAAATAAGGAATCCAAGAGGATGTAACCACTGAAGTATTCAATTCAAATAGTTAAATGGAGTCCTCACATTTAAAATACCTGTTATCCATGGGAATGGATGGACTGACAGAATTGGGACCAAATTCCTAGCTGGGGAATGTGAAATGTGCTTTGATAAAGTCACCTGCATTTACCAACAATAATTTGGCAAGCTCAGAAATTTAAAAAAACAATGAGCTTCATTGCTGCTCCAGTCGGGTCCCAAGCTCTGTGAAAAAAATAAATGTTCAGGTTTATTGCATACACTCTGAAACATGTGTTCCTTCTCCAGATCCTGCAAGTTTCCCCAATGAGCATAGTCCATCCAAATGGTGTTGCTAACTTTGGCCAACTCATTTCTTTCCTAGCCTCTATAGCCTGAAGAGTGACCAGAAGCAATTACTCCCCATATGTGGGAACATTACCGACCAGTATGTTTTCCTTCAGAATTGACTTCCATATATTCAGTGCCAGAACAGATAAAAAGCTTGTTACCTTTTATAGAGCAATGATTCAGTGGGAGTAAAACACTAACCTTTTCTTGCTTAACAATCAAGCTGCCTAAATTTTAAAAATGAACACTTCTTAACAGTTCACTAGATCCTAACAAAATATTTTGTGTAAAACAAATCACATGATACGTAGTTATTCAGAGAACAAAACAAGTTTGTTCATTGAAGAACCCAGAGGAAAGGGTCACGAAACAATGTGAGTTTGATATACCTCAATCATCATTTCAAGTGCATTCTCTGCATAAATTCTCGTTTTTCTCCTCGAAGTATTCAACTTCTTGAATAATTGAAAGAATGAAGTCACAGTTGTACAATACATAATCAGACCCTTCCGTCCAACTTGCCCATGCTGACCAGATATCCAAAATTAATCTAGTCCCATTTGCCAGCATTTGTCCCATATCCATTTTAAACCCTCTCTACTGATTATCAGTTTATTTTACTTTATCAGCATTTGAAATACTGACATTTTCTTTTCTCCCAACATTGGTGAAAGAAATCATAACTTCATTCATCCAAGTTAATTTTGTAGTATTTCACAAAGAAACAAGTGAGAACAACATATAGCTGAGTGCAAACCAAAATACTGCAGCTGCACGATATTTGGGAACACCCTAAAGGTGAAGCACTCCAAAGTCACCTGCAGTCTGGCCAAATTGCAGCAAAAAGCTGTTCAATTTTATCTGCAAACTATTGAATGCAAAATCCTCCTTGCCCAATAATGAGGAAGCATTTTGGGATGTCATTTTTAAAATATATTATTTTCAAAGTTACTCACAACTAAGAGTGCTCACTCAGTGCTGTCTGCATAACACAGTACGGAAAGGAATTAACAGAAAAAAAATTGTAATCCAAATTCAGAGTCACTAATTCATTGATATTGCATGGGTCCAGCATTTACAAGTAATCAATTTTTAAAAATAAATAGATACATTTACTAACTATATTGGAATACAGTCAAGTTTCTTACTGAACAGTGACAAGATTGGACAGAGTCCGCATGGATTTAAGAGAGGGGAATCCTACTTAGCAAATCTACTGAAAGAATCTATAGAGTCCAATATAAAAGTAAGAAATGGCAGGACATTTAGAAAAGCTTATCATTAAACATGATAGACTGGGTTTTGTGAAAGAGAGACTATATTTGACAAATTTGTGACAGTTCATTGAGGAGATAACAAGCAGAGCTTGATAAAGGGCAATCCAATGATGTTCTGTATTTGGATTTTAAAAATGCAAATGATAAGGTGTTACGTAAAAGGTAATTGCACAGTTTAGAAGCTCATGGTATCGGGGTAATGTATTAGCATGGACTGAGGATTGGTTAACCACACTGGCTGTTGCTGAGTCCTCATTTGCAGTGCTGTATACAATGTTAGCTCCCATATTTAATAAAGGATAAACCAGCATCGGAGACCATTCAATTAGCTGCCTCGAGGACGAAAGGGTTGATCTATCAAGAATAGATAAGCAGGGGTGATCTTATGCAAACAAGATTCTGAGGAGCTTGACAGGGTAGATGTTGACTAGATCTTGTAGCACCAGTGAAGTCTCAAACAAGGGAGCATTCATCTTAGAAAAAGTAAAGAATTTTTTTTCTCTCAGTGAATGGCTAGAATTTTCTCGCCCAAACATTTGTGAAAGTTAAATGTGGGAGGGGAATGGTTGGGTTACTCTTTGGAGGGTCAGTGTGGCTTGTTGGGCTAAAGGGCCTGTTTCCACACAGTAGGGAATCTGTGATTCTATCTCAAATTATTTTAAGAGAGGGCAGATAGATTTTTGAAATATTGAGCAGTTGAGGGCTATGCAGATCAAGGATAAAAGAGGTGTTGAGGTCTGGGTTGGCCCAGCCATGATCTGATAAAATGGGGGAACAAGCTGAAAGGGATGAATTGCCTACTCCTGCTCCGATTCGTTGAGGCTCCATTTCATGTTTTTTTTTGTTTTCAAAGAAGATACAATGTGCTAAAGATCTCAGATGTTGTGAAAATGGGGTGTTTCTGTACTGATTCAGATGGCATTGATTCATCAGTCACAGCTATACAGTCATAAGGAGGAAGGCAATGCCCTCCATGAATAAAGAAATTCACGTGACCTGCACACCTTTGTGCTGTGGGAGGAAAACGGAGCACCCAGAGGAAACCCACGCAGACACGGGGAGAATGTGCAAACTCTACACAGAAGTAGAGGGCATTGCTTTAGGGTCAACGGGGAAAAATTTCAAAGGGACCTAAAGGACAACTCTCGTGCAGTGGGTGGAATGAGCTGCCGGAGGAAGTTGTGGAGGCTAGTACAGTCAAAACATGTTAACGGCATCTAAATAGATATATGATATGATCAGGAAACGTTTACAGGAAAATGGGCCAAGTGCTAGCAAATGAGAATAGAATAGATTAGGATATCTGGTTGTCATGGATGAGTTGGTCCGAAGGGTCTGTGTCGGTGCTCTACATCTCTATGACTGTGGGATCATAACAGCTTTGGGATGGCATGGTGGCTCAGTAGTTAGCACTGCTGCCTCACAGCACTAGGGTCTCAGGTTTAATTCCAGCCCCTGGTGACTGTCTATGTAAAGTTTGCACATCCTCCCTGTGTCTGCGTGGGTTTCCTCCGCGTGCTCTGTTTTCCTCCCACAGCCCAAAGATGTGCAGTTCACGTGAATTGGCCATGCGAAATTGCCCATAGTGTTAGGTGCATTAGTCAGAGCAAAGTGGGTCTGGGTGTGTTACTCTTTGGAGGGTCGGTCTGGACTGGTTGGGTTGAAGGGCCAGTTTCCACACTGTAGGGAATCTAATCTAATCTAATACTGCTCTGATTCACCTCTGGGCTCCCTCATGACCACTTTGTCAATATCTAACTTCCTCAGTCTCGAGCAATGGGTGTATTTTTGATCTGTTTAGTACTTTACTATTACTTTTATAGACCCTTTGCAAATGAGCTTTTCCCTGCGGCCCAGCCCCTGACCATGTGCTGCTCTATTATCAGATTTTTTTTCAAGAATATCTTTGATAGTTAAGAATTATTTATTCCAATAAGTGAGTGTATTTTCCAGCATCACTCTAATTGAGACTCTGATCCCCAGTATCTGCAATTCTCACTTTTGCCACATACAATCAGCATGAGATTTCCTAGCTGCTGGTGCTCAGGGCCCAGTGCACTCACCCCTGAACCTGTCGGTGAGTTATTTACACAGTTAAAAATTCTCCAGCAACACTGAGTCCTAGCTGAAATAAACTGGTAAATTGACTATCTGCACTCAGATTTCCTGGTGATACAATCCTCTGAGTGATAGTCTGCAGAGAACAACGGAATCCATGAATCCCCATTGCATGGGTCAGGGTCAATGATAAAAGTTTCATTCCTTCAAAAATGGCAACTCCTCAATTCCTGCATCTCATAAAACTGCCATTTAAAAATATTAAAATAAAGAACACTCTAAATGAAGGCTTTGATGAGGTGAGCTGTGGTCAGTCTCTAAATCTGGATGTTACCAGATGCAAGAAGAGTGCTTTCTACCAGAGCATCACTAGGTCAGTGTCAGGCACACAGAGAGAATGGGCAAATAGACGAACATCTGAGTTCACATTTCCCAGCCTGGGAATCTGAAGCTGTGCTCATCCATTCCGGTAAAGATCTCCAGAAACAGGACAGCAGAGCCAGAAGACCGGAGGTTGCCTATCGTGTTGCTACTATTTACGGAAGGCAGTAAAGAAAAGGCAGGGAACTATAGACTGGTGAGCCTGACATCGGTGGGCAAGTTGTTGGAGGGAATCCCAAGGGACAGAATGTACATGTATTTGGAAAGGTAAGGACTGATTAGGGACGGTCAACATTACTTTGTGAGTGGGAAATCATGTCTCACAAACTTGATTGAGTTTTTTTGAAGAAGTAACATAGAGGATTGATGAGGAGTGCGGTATATGTGATCTATGTGAAGTTCAGTAAGGTGTTCAACAAGATTCGCCATGGTAGACTGGTTAGCAAGTTTAGATCTCACGGAATACAGGGAGAACCAACCAATTGGTACAAAACTGGCTCAATGATAGAAGACAGAGTGATGGTGGAGGTTGGTTTTCAAACTGGAGGCCTGTGACCGGTGCTGGGTCCAATATTTTGCATTGTTTACATAAATGATTTGGATGTGAGCAGAAAAGGTATAGTTAGTAAGTTTGCACATGACAACAAATTGGAGGTTAGTGGTCAGCGAAAGAAGTTACTTCCAATTACAATGGAATATTGATCTGATGGGCCAATGGGCTGAGAAGTGGCAGATGGAGATTAATTCAGATGTATGCGAGGTGCTGCATTTTGCAAAAGCAAATCTTTGCTGGACTTATACACTTAATGGTAAGGTCTGACAGAGTGTTGCTGAACATAGAGATATTGGAGTGCAGCTTCATTGCTCCGTGAAAGCAGAGTCGCAGATAGGTAGGATAGTGAAGGAGGCATTTGGTATGTTTTCCTTTATTAGTCAGAATACTGAGTATAAGAGTTGGGAGGTCATGTTGTGGCTGTACAGGACATTGGTTAGGTCACTTTTGGAATATTGTGTACAGATCTTGTCACCTGCCTAACGGAAGGATGTTGTGAAACTTGAAATGGTTCAGAAAAGATTTACAAGGATGTTGCCAGGATTGCAGGGTTTGAGCTATAGGGAGAGATTGAATAGGCTGGGGCTGTTTTCCCTGGAGCATCGAAGGCTGAGGGGTGACCTTATAGAGGTTTATAAAATCATGAGGGGCATGGAGAGGCTAAAGAGACAAAGTCTTTACCTTCAGGTGTGGTAGTCCAGAACTGGAGGACATAGGGTTTATGGTTAGAGGGGAAGATATAAGTGAATGAAGGGGCGTCTTGTTTTCATGCAGAGGGTGGTACATGTATGGAATGAGCTGCCAGAGTAAGTGGTGAAAGTTGATCCAAAGACATCTGGATGGGTATATGAATACGAAGGGTTTGCAAGAATATGGGCCAGCTGCTGGTAGGTGAGACGAGATTGGATTGGGATATCTGGTCGGCATGGACGGCTTGGACTGAAGGGTCTGTTTCCATGCTGTCCATCTCTTTGACTCAAAGATCTGCTGAATGGTCCAATCAAAAATGATCTGTAGTTCAAATCGTAACATCCTTCAGCTTCCACAACCCATTCTTGGTTCAATCCTGCAGGTTCTATGAATCCCTGTCCCTCTAACCTCCTGCAGGATCCACATCCCTTCCTACGTTAGTACCATCGTCCAGGTTCTGCAGCCCTTCCTAACTCTGTAACATGGCCCAGTCGCTACAACTCTTCCTTCCTCTGCAAAGTTCCCCATAAGGGCACTGAAGGCCAGTGGCATTTACAGAGTTAAGGAGGGATATCGGGATTAGAGGATTTACAGGCATTAGGAATATAGGGACTTGAGGAGGTTTCACAGTTTGAGTGTTGGAGGGACCGTAGGAAGTTACAAACATAGGGATAGTTTGAGATTGGAGGATTCTGTAGTAAAACTTTACAAGGTTAAAGGCAGGATTCTTAGCAGTGTACACGAACAGAGGGATCCTGTGTCCCTGATGTTACCACCTAAGTTGAGAGGGTGTTAAGAAGGCGTATGGTGTGTTGGCTTTCATTAGCAGATATGGCGAAGATCCTAAACAAATTTTTCACTCCAGAACTTACTGTGGACAACGACTGGGGAACTCACAGAACAAGAGTAATACGTTGGACCACAATTGGAGTTCTGCGCAATCCCAGTCTCCCTGCTATAGGAAGGATGTTGTGAAACTTGAAAGGGCTCAGAAAAGATTTACAAGATGTTGCCAGGGTTGCTGATGAATAAGCTGGGGATATTTTCCTTGGAGCATCGGAGAGTGAGGGGTGACCTGACAGAGGTTTATATAAACATGAGGGGCATGGATTGGGTAAAATCTCAAAGTCGTTTCGCAGGGTGTGGGAAGTCCAAAACTAGAGGGTATAGTTTTAAGATTAGAGGGGAAGGGTTAAAAAAGGGACGGTCTTTTCATGCACATGGCGATGTGTGCATGGAATGAGCTGAGAGAAAGGGTAACAGAGACTGATACTATGACAACATTTAAAAGGTATCTGGATGGGTAAATGAATAGTAAAGATTTAGAGGTACATGGGCCAAATGCTGGTAAATGTGATGGATTTATTTAGATCTTCTAGTCAGCATGGATGAGTTGGACCAACGGGTCTGTTTCCATGCTGTACATCTCTATGACTTGAAAAGAGGGCATGCTATAGAAAAGGTGGTGCTTGTGGTTTTAAAACACAAAGATATGGAAAGCCCCAAGAATTGATTAAGTGTATCACAGGACATTGAGGGATGCGAGGGAAGAAATTGTGGAGTCACTAGCAAGGGTATTTGTACCATTGACAGACATGTGTGATGGGCTGGAAGGCTGGAGGGTGATTTAGTGGACAGTGAAGGAGGTTTTCTAATGTTACAAAGGGATCTTGATGAAATGGGTGAATGGGCTGAAAAACTGTCGATGGAATTCAATCTGAATAAATTCAAGGTAATGCATTTGGTAAAACAAACAAGGGTAGAGCTTATACAATTAATGTTCGGGCCTCGGTTAGTGTTTTAGAGCAGAGGGACCTCTGAGTTCAGGTACATAATTCTTGAAGCTTGCATCACAGGATGGATAAGGCAGTGCTTGGCATGCCTGACTATTGCTCAGTCCATTGAGTGTAGGATTTGGGACGCGATTATGATATTGTACGGACATTGGTGAGGACTCTTCTGCAATACTCTGTCCAATTCTGGTCGCCCAGTTATAGGGAGAATATTATTAACCTGAAGGGTGTTCAGAAGAGATTTACCAAGACCTTGCTGGATATGAAATGCTTGAATTCTGAAAAATGGCTGGATACGCTGAGTTTTTTTTCACTGGAGCCTGGAGGTTGAGAGGTGACCTTATAGAAGTTTAAGAAAAATTTGGGATACAGATAGAATTAATGGTAGTTGCCTTTTCCTTAGGATTAGGGAGTCTTAAGTGGAGGGGCCACATTTTTCAAGTTAGAAGAGAGAGATGTTAAAAAAAATATAATGGGCAAACTGTTACTCAGAGGGTGGTCTGGGTGGAGAATGAACTTCCTGATGTGGATGTCGGTACAATAACAACGTTTAAAAGACATTTAGTTAAGTACATGGATAGGAAAGGGTTTGGAGGGATATGGGCCAGCAACAGGCAGCTGGGTCGAGTTTAGTTTGAGATTATGGTTGTTATCAACTGAAGGGTTAGTTTCAATGCTGTACAGCTCTGAAAACAATATGGTTTTGTTCCATTATTTAAGAAAGACTGCGATGGAAACCCAGGGAACTAAAGACCGATTAGCCCAATGTCAGTGGTGGGTAAGTTGTCGAAATGATTCTGCCAGACAGGAGTTACATGCATTTAGAAAGGCAAGGATTGATGGCAGATAGTCAGCACAGCTTTGTGCGTACAAAGTCAGGTTTCACTAACTTGACTGTTTTTGTTGAAGTGGTGACTGTACATTGTCTATATTACCGTCAGCAGGACCTTTGACGGGATTTAGCACGATATACTGGTTCGTAAGATTAGATCACATGTGATCAGGGAGAGCTAGCCAACTGGATACAAAATTGGCTTGACAGTAGGAGACAGAGGATGGAGGGAGAGGATTGTTGTTCAGACTGGAGGCCTGTGACCAGTGGTGTGCTACAAGGATTGATGCTGGGTCCACTGATGCGCATCATCGACAAATGATTTGTTCGAGAATATCAGAGTCATTGTTAGTAATTTTGTGGATGATCAAGTTAATGGCGTAGTGGGCAGTGAATACGGTTATCCAAGGGGATCTCGACCAACTGGGCCAGTAACCCAAGGCATGAAAGATGGATTTTAATTCAGGTATTGAGTTTTGGACTAACACAGTTAATGGTACAACCCTGGGCAGTGTTGTTGAACAGAGAGAGACGAAAGGGGTGCAGTTACGTTGTTCTTTGAAAGTGGCATCACAGGTGGACAGGGTGGGGAAAGCGGCGTTTGGCACACTTGCCGTCATTGGCCAGCACTTTGATACATGAGTTGGAGATATTTGTAACATTGTCTTCAATATTTACCTTGGACAGAGGAGGCTTATAAGGGTGACCTTATAAAGGTTTATCAAACCATGCAGGGAATAAGAATGGTGAATAGCCAAGGGTAAGTGAGTCCAAAACTAGAGGGTATAAACATGAGGTGAGTGAGCAAAGATTTAAAGAGGGAGCTGAGGGGCAACATTATCCACAGAGGATGGTGCACAGACAGAACGAACTACCAGGGCCACATGGGAGAAACAAGAACAATTGCAACACGGAAACAATATTTAGGCAGACACATGGAGAGGGGATGGTTTGAAGGGATATGGACCAAACACAGGTAAATGTGACTCATTCAGTTTTGGAAAAATGGTCAGCATTGATGACTTGGACTGAAGGTTCTGTTTTCATGCTGTATGACCATGTACCTGGTTGAAGAGGAGGAGAATACTGAGATAAGGCATGTTGTAGACACTGAAGCAAGCTATAGACATAGGGATGGTAGTCTGGAATGCGGTACATTTTAAATATGTGGAGGGTCTATATGGAAAGAAGGAGGTTACAGAGATAGGAAATATTAAACGAGTTAAAAATTATTGAAGACACTGATCCACAAGACATACAATAACTACAGTGTTGGAGAGGGAACACAGAACAGAAAGATCCCAGACAGCATTCCCACCCTCTCGTGTGAGGCCTGCTTTCCCCTCTGTTGTACTGATGCTCACTAAGACAGCACAGGCCTGGATTCATAACTGTGAACTCTCTATGCTGTCTCAGTGCAACACAAGTTAAAATAGGGGTGGTGACTTGCCAGGGCTGTGTACGTGCTGTGATCCCCCTCCAGCATTGTATCTATGTCATGTCTTGTTAGCTGATGTTTGGAGCCCTCTCAGTGCTGTCTGCTCTGTGCACTGTGAGTGATCTTACGTCACTACAGGGTTAATTGAAGGCTCCAGATCTCCCTGCCCTTTGAAGATGATTGGTCAGCTAGAGAGACAATGAGGTGATGGACGAGACACCCAACAGTTGGGAAGTCAGTTGAGTCAGGACCTTCTTGATTACCCACAGGAGACGGACAAATAGACGGAATAGAAAATTATATTGATGCAATGAGGATTACACATGGAACATGGCACTGAGTCCCACAGAGATCTGGAAAATCCCACTCTCCACCCCTGGCCTGTGCTGTTGCGTCTCTCTGGAATGGAGAATTCTGTTAGCTCAGGATCTGGAGTAGCTGCAAGAGTGAGAGACACTGACAGGCAGCAATTAGACCCACACAGTCAGGGATACCACATGGAGAGATACTGAGTGATATCACCAGAGTGCACGAATGTGTCAGGATCAAACAATTGTGACAAAAGAATAGGTTTAGCTTCATGATGCACTGCTATAACTGGTCAGGAGTGAGCAAACTGTGAGCAACCGAAGTGATGGCCTAGTGGTATTGCTCGAGCATGTATCCAAAATTTCAGCTAATGTTCAGGGAAGATAGGGTTGAATCCCAACGTCTGAAATGGTGGAATTTGAAATCAATAAATTCAAATATTATAATTAACAATCCATAAATATGTATGAAACGATTGCTGATGTACAAAAAACCCAAACACTTGTCCTTTCGAGAGGGACATCTGCCCATCCTCACGTGGTCTGCACGACATCCCCACAGCAAAGTGTTTTCCAAATTCAAATAGAAAAGGTGATGCACCGGAACAGCAGGGGGATGTTGCTGAAGACAAGCAGAAAGGAACAGGGTGGGATAAGATTTAACTAAATCTCTACATTAGTGAATTGATTTCTGATAGGAAATTGTGGAAAAGAGTATAGAAATTTTTTTTCCTGGATAGACAAAGTCTCTTCAATAAGGCAACTGGATTTGTGACACAGATGAAAGAGATTTAGACACCAGATAGATGTGGTTACAGGGTGAACAAAATGTGGAACATAAATATTCAATGGTTCACAACCTTGTGGAAACTCAGGCAAAATGGTTGACGCTAACCATAATAGATAGCAAGTCATGAGATAGAGGGCGGGGGGGGGGGGGGGGGGGTGCGCGGAGGTGCAGTTGTGCGTTCCTTAACAATGAACGGGCAAAGAATGGTCACAAAGCATTCTTAGCAGATAATATTAAGGATAAATCACAAGGTATTTAATAAGTACGGATAGAGTAAGACAATCCCCAACTAAACATTGGGGCCTGTTACAAACTAAAGGGACAATCAGTGCATGCAGCCAGAAGAAGTAGGTGAGGTCTTCTATGAATACTTCCCTCTGTATTCACACAGGAGAAAGACATTGTAGCCAGGGATTTCAGTTGGGATGGTGAGGTTCTGGAACATATTAAGATCAATGAGAAGGAGGCGTTAAATGTATTCACAGACAAAAAGGTGGAGAAATTCCCAGTAACAATAAAATATATCCCAGGCTGCTCTGGGAGCTAAGGGAGCAGATTGCTGGGGCCCTGGTGGATATATTTAATACTTTGCTGGCCACAGCTGAAGGGCTGAATGACTGGAGGATCGCTAATGTGGTTCCTTTGTTCAAGAGCAGCAGGGATAGGCCGGTAATTACAGAGCAGGTAGCCTGACAGCAGGGGGAAGGGAAATTATTGTGGACAATTCTGAGCGACACGATGAATCAACATTCAAAATGACGGGAATACATTAGGAATTGTCTGTATGGATTTGGTAGAGGACTGTCCTCTGATATTGATGGCAGTGCAGATGATGTGTTTTACATGGAATTTATTAAGGTCTTTGACAAGGTCCCACATGGAACGCTGGTTCAAAAGGAAAGAATGCTTGGGATCCAAGGCAAGTTGGAAAATTGGATCCACAATTGTTGGAGATTGTGTTTTTCACAACTGGAAGCCTTTGCCCAGCAGATGTACCACAGGGATCTGTACAGAAACAATTGCTGGTTATTATGTACATTAATATCTCGCATGTGAAAGCAGAAGGTATCATTAGTAGGTTTGCTGATGACATGAAAGGTGAGGGAGTTGTCCACAGTGAGGAGCATGGTCTCAGACTGTATTCTGATATCGATCAGATGATAAACTGAGCAGAATAATGGCAGATGGAGTTTACTTCTGATCACTGTGAGGTAATGCACTGTGGGAAGTTTAATAAGCAAACGATATACATCAAGAATGGTAGGTCCTCCTAGAGTACTGAGGAACACGGGGACCTTGGTAGACAAGTCCCTGGATGTCTGAAGGTGTCAGCACAAGTAGGCAGGGTGGAGAAGACACCTGAACTGGGAGCAGGAGGGGGAGCCATATCCTGGTGGGGAGAGTTGCTGGAACTGCTCGAGAGAATTTAAACTCATCTGGCAGGGGTGTGGGACCCATAACAGTCGTAAGGCCAGCAAGAAATTTGAGGCTGGTAAAAATGTTCAAGATAGCAATGTAAATAGACAAGGCAGGCAAGAACATAGCAGTCAATGAGGGAAATTGGGTGGATTACACTGCATTTATTTCAATGAAAATGGCTGGACAGATAAGGCAGATGAACCCAGAGCATGGATGGGAACATGGGACTGGGATACCATAGATATTACAGAAACACAGCTAACGGAGGGACAGGATCGGCAGCTCAATGTTCCAGGGGACAGATGCTACAGGAAGGATAGAACAGCAGGCAAAACAGGAGGAGGGCTGGTGGTTTTGATTGTGGGAAACTTCACAACTGTACATAGAGAGAATGTTCATGCAGGATCGCCCAGTTAAGCGATATTAGTTGAACTGAGAAATAAAAATTGGTCATCAGTTTGCTACGATTGTACTACAGCAATAGGCAATGGGAGATGAAGGAGCATATATGTCAGGAGATCTCAGATATCTGTTAGAATAATACGGTTGTAATGGTAGGGGATTTTAACCTTGCCAAACCGGGACAGGGATTGTTACTGTGTTAAGCATTTGGATGGAAGGAGTTTAAATGTGTTCCTGAAACTCCGAGTCATTATGTAAATGGCCCAACTGGAGAATGGGGCTAAACCTGACCTCCCCTTGGGAAACGAGGTCGGGAACGGGACTGAGGTGTTAGTGGGGGAGCCCTTTGGAAAGTCACCACAATTGTATTAGTTTGAAAATAGCGATCGAAAAGGACAGGCCTGGTCCACAAGTTCAAGTTATACAATGGAGTACGATAGTATTAGTCATGAATTTTTGTAGTTGATATGGGGAGGCTATTTGCACGAAGTCTGGTAAGTAGGAATATTTTAAAACCAAGATAAAATGAGCATTCAGCACCATCATATTCCTGTTAGTGTGCAGCTCAATGCTGACAGATTTAGGAAACACTGGCTGAGTTTCAAGGCTCTGGTCAAGCAGTAAGTGGGCACATGTCAGATATAACTGGCTGACTCAAGGGAATCCCTTCAGGAGCATTGGGACTGTAGAAATACACTTTGGATTGAAATCAGGAATGCAAAAAGGGGACATGAGATAGCTTTGGCAGAGAAAGTTAAGGAGAATCCCAAGAGATTCTATAAGTGTATTAAGAGCAAAAGAAGAGGAAGGGACAATACCGGTATCCTTAATGGCCAATGATGTGTGAAACTACAAGATCCGAAACAAATATTTCACTTTGGAACTTACTGTGGATAAATACTGGGGAGCTCAGGGAATTAAACAGTGTTTGGCCTGACTACTATTGGAATACTGTGGGCAATTCTGGTCTCAATGCCATTGGAAAGATGTTGTGGAACACGAAAGGTTCAGAAGAAACGAATAAGGATGTTGCCAGGTTTGGAGGGTTTGCGCTTCAGGGAAAAGCCTGAATAAGCTGGGGCTGTTTTCACTTGAACATGGGAGGCTGAGGAGTTGACCGATAAAGATGTTTAAAGTCATGATGATCAGCGATAGGGTCAATAGATAAGGCCTTTTCCCAAGGGCTGGAGGATTCCAAACCAACAGCAAATAGCTTTAAAGTGCAAGGGGAACGTTTCAAAGAGACCTAAAGGACAACTGGTTCCTGCAGAGTGTATGGAATAAGTTGCCAGAGGAAATAGTGGAGGCTGATAGAAATACATTTAAAAGGCATGTGGATGAGTATACTAATAGGAAGGATTTAGAGGGATATTGGCAAAGTTCTGGCAAACGTGACTAGATACATCATGCAGGAGTTGGTCCGAAGGATCTGTTTCCATGCTATACATCTCTATGACCCATAGTCTTGAAATGAGTCCACATTATTGAAGAGGAGGTACTGCAAGTTTTAAAACACAAAGGTAGATAAATCCCCAGGTTCTGATCAAATGTAACTCAGGACATTGTGGGAAGCTGATGAAGAAATTGTAGGGCCCCTAGCAGAGATATTTGTACCTATGTGTGATAGGCTGGTAGACTGGAAGATGGCATTGTGGACAATGAAGAATGTTTTCTGAGATTACAAAGGGATCCTGATGAAATGTGTGAATGGCTGAAAAATTGTAGATCGAGTTCAATTTGTTTAATGCGAGGTAATGCATTTGGTGCAACAAACACGGGCAGGGCTTATACAATTAATGGCAGGACCTTCGGTAGCGTGATAGAACAGAGGGACCCCGTGGTACAGGTATATAATTCTTTGAAGTTTGCAGGATGATGAAAAAAGGTGCTTGCCACACCTGCTTTCATTGCTCAGACCTTTGGATATAGGAGTTGGAAAGACACATTGAGATTATACAGGACATTGGTGAGTCCTCTCTGGATTACTGTGTCCAATTCTGGTTGCCCAGTTATAGAAAGGATATTATTAAGTTGGAGAGGGTTCAGATGAGATTCACTGGGATGTGGCTGGGTATGGAATGATTCAGTTATAAAGAAAGGCTGGAGAGGTTGGTATTTTTTTCATTGAAACCTGAATGTTGACGGATGACCTCATAGAAGTTTATAAAATAATGAGGGGGTTAGATGGAGTCTTTTCCCATGGACAGGGGAATTTCAAGACGAGAAGCTACATTTTTAAAGTGTAAGAGGAGAGTCATTTTTTAAAAAAAAAACACATGGGGGCACATTGTTACACAGAGGGTGGGTTGTGTGGAATGAACTTCCCAAAGAAGAGGTGAATGTGGGGACAATTACAATGTTTAAAATACATTAGGATTAGGACAGGAATAGGAAAGGTTTGAAGCGATATGATCAAGGAACAGGCAGGTGGGATGAGATCAGTTTTAGAGTATTGTTAGTGTTAACCAAACAGTGTGGTCTGACTTTCTGACTATGATTATAATGTTGTGGCATTAATTATGAAAGGCTGCAAGAGGAAGCCAGGGAACTACAGACTGATGAGCCAGACATCAGGGTGGTCAGTTGTTGGAGGTCATTCTGAGAGGGAGGACTTACATGCGTTTGGAAAGATAAGGGCTGATTACAGACAGCCAGCATGGCTTTATGCGTGGGAAAACATGTCTCACAAACTTGACTGGAGTTTGTTCAAGATGTGACCAAGACGACACATGAAGGCAGAGCAACAGACATTGTTTCTGGCTTCTGCAAACGATTGGTCAGGGTGTAGCATGATACATTGGTTAGTAAGTGTAGATCACCAGGGATCAGGGAGAGCTAGCCATCTAGATTCAAAATGAGATGACAGTGGGAGACAGAGGGTGGTGAGAGAAGGTTGGTGTTCAGACTGGAGGCCTCTGACCAGCAGTGTGCTGTAAGGATTGATGCTGGGACCACTGTTGTGCATCATTTACTTAAACCTTTTCAGTGAAAATATAGGAGTTCCTGTTAATATGTTTGTGGATACCAAGATTAGTGGAAGAGTGGGCAGGGAATATAGTTATCGAAGGGGATGGTAATCAACTGGGCCAGAGGGCCAAGGAATGAAAGATGGAGTTTAATTCAGGTGTTGGATTTAGTTCAGACAAACCAGGGAGGACTAACACTGTCGGGCCCTGGGCAGTGTTGACGAACAGATAGAGACCAAGGGATGCAGTTACGTTGTTCCTTGGAAGTGGCATTACAGGTGGGCAGGGTGGGGAAAGCAGCTTTTGGGACGCTTGTCATCAGTGGCCAGAGCATTGAGTACATGAGTTGCAGATATTTGAAACATTGTCATCAATATTTTCTGGCCAGAGGAGACCACGGAGTGACCTTATAAAGGTTTATGAAACAATATAGGGCCTGAGTTAGGTGAATTGCCAAGGGTAGGTGAATCCAAAGCTAGAGGCATAAACATGAGGTGAGAGAGCAAGGATTTAAACAGGGAGCTGAGGGGCAACATTTTCCACAGAGGATGGTACATAGACAAAATGGACTGCCAGAGGGAATGGTAAAAACAAGTACAATTACAACATGGAAAAGACACTTGGGCAGGTAAATGGAGAGGAGACGATTTGAAGGGATATGGGCCAAACACGGGCACACACGACTCATTCCATTTCGGAAACCTCGGCTGAAGAGACATGCAGCACAGAATTCAGACCCTACGTCTGCAGTTATTGGAGGAGGAGACTAACGAGACAAGGAATGTTGTAGAGACTGAAACAAGTTAATGATATGGATGGTCGTCTGGATTAGAGGTTTCAAATATGTGAAGTAATTGGTGAGGGGAGAGGAGATGACAGAGATAGGAACTGTAATAGGTGTTAGAATGATTGAAGACACTGGTCCACAAGACGAGCCATAGATACAGTGTTGGAGAGGGATTAGGGAACAGAATGATCCCAGGCAGCATTACCACCCACTTGTTGCAGACCTGCTTTCCCCTCTGTTGTTCTGATGCTCACCAAGACAGCACACGCCTGGATTGAAAACTGGGAACTCCCGATGCTGTCTCAGTACAAAACACAACTTAAAGGTGGTGCCTGAACCTGGGGTGTGTCTGTACTGTGCTCGCCCTCCGCCACTATATCTATGTCATGTCTTGTTAGCTGATGTTTGGAGCCCTCTCAATGCTCTCTGCACTGGAATGATCTTAGCTGAAAATGTGTTGCTGAAAAAGCACAGCGGGTCAGGCAGCATCCAAAGAACAGGAAATTCAACGTTTCGGGCATAAGCTTATGCCCAAAATGTCCACTTTCCTGTTCCTTGGATGCTGCCTGACCTGCGCTTTTCCAGCAACACATTTTCAGCTCTGATACTCCAGCATCTGCAGACCTCACTTTCTCCACTGGAATGATCTTATCTGGCAGTAGGATTTATTGAAGGTTCCCGACCTCCCTGACCTTTGTCTCTCTGGCTGACAAACCGTCTTCCCAACCAGCAGTTGGCAAGTCTATTGAATCAGGAACTCCTTGAGTACCTGTAGAGGACACAGAAGTAGGCACAATGGGAAATTAGACTGATGCTTGCGGGCTTTATGTGTAGAATTGCACTAAGCCCCACAGAAATCTGGAAAATCCCAGTCTCCATTCCTGGCCTGTGTTGCCTCATCTCTCTGGAGTGGAGAATTCTGTTGGCTCAGGATCTGGAGTAGCTGCAAGAGTGAGAGATGCTGACAGAGGCAGCAATTAGACCCACACAGTGAGGGATACCACATGGAGCGGTACTGAGTGATATCACCAGAGTTCAGGATTAAACAATTGTGCAGGAAGAAAGGGTTTTGATTCATGTTGCACTGGGATGCTCAACCTGTGAGCAGGCGAAGTGCTGGCCTAGTGGCATTATTGTGAGACAATTTATCCAGAAACTCAGCAAATGTTCTCCGGACACAGGTTTAAATCCCACCATTGCAAATAATTGAATGTGAATTAAATGCTCAAAAAAGATGTAATTAAAAACCTGTGAGTATTAAACAATTGCAGATGTCATGAAAAATCAATCGGGTGCATTCATGTCTTCCGTGAAGTAATCTAAGATGGGACTGGGATATCACTGGTATTACAGAATAACAGCTGAGGGAGGGACAGGATAGGCAGCTCAATGTTCCAGGGAACAGATGCTGTAGGAAGGACAGAATGGGAGCTGAGAGAGGAGGAGAGCTGCTGGTTCTGATTGGGTGAAACATCACAGCAGGACTGAGAGAGGATATTCCTGCGGGATCGCCCAGTGAAGCTGTGTTCATGGAATTAATCAATAACAATGGGTCTTCCCTTTCCTCTGATTGTTCTACAGATCCCGACATACCTGCCCTCCTGAACATTATTTGGAGATGCCGGTGTTGGACTGGGGTGTACAAATTTAAAAATCACACAACACCAGGTTATAGTACAACAGGTTTAATTGGAAGCACACTAGCTTTCGGAGCGACGCTCCTTCATCAGGTGATAGTGGAGTGCTTGATCGTAACAAGAATTTATAGCAAAAATTTAGTATGATGTAACTGAAATTATACATTGAAAAAAATGATTGTCTGTTTAGCCTTTCATCTGTTAGAATACAGTGATAGTTTCACTTCTTTCATGTGTAAATCACAAAACCTTTTTTTAAAGTTGCATTCTCGGTTTAGCTGTTAACATTGGTGATAGCTGGATAATATGTTGAAGGTGTTAGCCACCTGTGTTCTCTGTCTATGTCCTGATGTTTAGATTGATTCTAATCTAAAAAGTGAGATAAGAGTTTTACATAAATCCATGCAGTTTTTGAGCTCAGAGTTCTACATGAATGCACGCAGTTTTTGAGCAAAGTACAATTTAACTCTGCAAGTACAGATTCATCCCACAAACTATTTGTGTGCATGTGAGTCTTTGTCTGTCTGTGTGTGTCTGTCAGTCTGGGGTGGGGGTTGTGAGTGTGAGAAAGTGTGTGTGTGTCGTGAGTGCAGAGTGTATTAAGTCTGTGAGTGGATGCATGTGTGAGTGTGGGAGTGTGTGTGTCTATAAGGGTGTGTGTGGGTGTCTGTGTGCACGTCTGTATGTATCTGTGTCCGTGTGTATGTGAGAATGTATGTGTGTGTAGGAATATCTGTGTGTGTGTAGTGCAATGGCGATCACCTGTAATGTGACATGAACCCAAGGTCCCGGTTGAGGCCCTTCCGATGGGTACCAAACTTAGCTATCAGCCTCTGCTTGGTCACTTTCCTCTGCTGCCTGTCCCAAAGTCCACCTTGGAGGATGGTCACCCGAAAGTCCGAGGTTGAATATCCTGGATCACTGCATGAATTTATATAAAACTCTGTTATCTCACTTTTTACATTAGCATCGAGCCCTCCACTATCACCTGATGAAGGAGCGTCGCTCTGAAAGCGAGTGTGCTTCCAATTAAACCTGTTGGACTATAACCTGGTATTGCGTGATTTTTAACTCCTGAACATTGACCTTCTCAAGATGGCGGTCCTGAGGCCTGCGCTCCCACTTCCCTCAAACAAATGGTGGCCGTGACCTGGGCCGCTTAACCTGATCAAAGACCGCCATCTCTTTACCCGAGCCTGGAGGGTCTTTGATCAGGTCTTTGATTGGACGGGCAGGGCTCGAGGGCGGAGAAGTGGTAAGTGGAGGGGATGTGGTGAGAGCATCGTCGATCACGTCTGGGGGGAACTTGCGGTCTTTGAAGAAGGAGGTCATCTAGGTTGTTCAGTATTGGAACTGGTCCTCCTGGGAGCAGATGCGGCGGAGACGAAGGAATTGGAATATGGGATGGCATTTCTTACTCTAATTGTGTAAATCGATTGAAAATATATACGTTATCAGATTTACATTTCAACTACTTCTTAAAATCTCACATTGATTTATGAGAGAGGTTTAATGCTCCACTATGGAGTGAGAATGATCAATCGTGGAAAACAGTTTGCTTTCTGACCAATCATTCCATGAGAATGCTTTGACTTCGCTCCTCACTCACTCTGGTTGGAGGACCGGCCGCTGCTCGGTCCTCCAGTTCCGCCCCCCTTCTTTCCAGTTGCAGAGTTTCTAATCCAAACTGCTAAATCACCCTCAATTCCATGCCTCTGAATTTTCTCCAACAGCCTACCATGTGGAACCTGATCAAAGGCTTTTCTGAAGACCATGGATACCACATCAACTGCACTACCCTCATCTACATGCTTGGTCACCTTCTTAAAAAAAACTGAGGTTTGCGAGACACGACCTGCCCTTGACGAAACCATGTTGATTATCTGAAATCAAATTGATGTTTGCAAGATGATTATAAATATTCTCTCGTATAATCCATTCCAAATGTCTTTGATTGGACCTATTCCCACCCAAATCATCATTTTAATTCCTCACATACCTATAGACAACTTTAGAGTTCTCCTTTATTCTATTTGCTAAAGACTGCTCATGTCCTCTCTTTGCTCTTCTTAACTCTCTCTTTAAATCCTTCCTAGCTGATCTGTAACTCTCCATCTCCTCATCTGAATCATCTTGCCTCATCAACACAACTGCTCCTTATTCTTCTTCACAAGAGATGCAATTTCTGTTGTAAACCATGGTTCCCTTATCTTATCACTTCATCCCTGCCTGACAGGGATATACCTATCAAAAACATGCAATATTTGTTCCTTAAACCATCTCCACATTTCCATTGTCTGCATTTGCTACCCCATTCTATGCATCCCAATTCCTGCCGAATTGCATTATAATTGTTCTTGCCCCATTGATGACTCTTGTCCTGTGGCATGTACCTGTCCCTTTCCATCGCTAAACTAAACGTATCTGAATTATGGTCACTCTCTCTCCAATGTGCTCACCTAAAACTATATCAAACATCTGGTTTGGTTCATGACCAAGCACCAGATCCCATGTGGCCTCCCCTCTTGTCAGCCCTTCGACATATTGTGTCAGGGAAACCCTCCTGTACACACTGGACAAAAACTGATCCATCCAACGTACTAGAGTTATAGCATTCCCAGTCAATATTGGGGAAGCTAAAGTCCCCCATAATGACCACCCTGTTTTTTCTGCTCCTACCCAGAATAATTTTGTTAATCCTCTCCTCCACTTCCCTGGAACTCTGAGGAGGCCTATATGAAAACAAACTCCAAGCAGTGTGACCTCTCCTCTCCTGTTTCTAACCTCAGCCCACACTACCTCAGGAGGCGAGTCCTCATCAAAAGTTCTCTCAGCCACTGTTATACTATCCGTGACTACCATGACATGCAAGGACCCATTGCAGTGCTTCAAACTCCATGCGGCAGCCATACTCTCTATGAGAGACAGACTCAGTCTGGAACCTCCTCTGTCCTTAAGACCTTATACACTGCCTGTGCTCCTCCATTTCCCTTTTGCATGTTCCCTTTCCAACCCACCTCACCTGCATCACTCCACAATTGGAGCTGTCAAGGGCAGAAGTCTGTGGAATAGCCTCCCTAACCTTCTCTATTCTCCTTTAAGATGTATTTTAAAATCATTCTCCTTTATCAATGTTTTTATCATCCATGAAGCACCGGAGGAGATTTGCCATTGTGAAAGATTCCATACAATGCAAGTAGTTGTTGTTATTGCCGTACATTAGGAGAAACAGGAATGATGCATTCAAAATTCTAACAAGAAAGTCACTGATAGGTGTAGTGTGCAGATCACCAAATAGTAACATCACATTGGGATGGGCAATAAACAAAGAAATAACTAATGCCTGTAAAAATGGTACGTAAATTATCATGGGTGATTTTAATCTACACGTAGATTGGTCAAACCAGCTCAGTCAGGGTAGCCTTGAGGAGGTCATTACGTGTATCCATGATAGTTTTTTTTGACCAGTATGAAATGGAACTAACAAGGGAGCAAGCTATCCAAGATCTGGCCCCTGTGCAATGAGACAGGAATAATTAATTACCTCCGAGTCAGAGATCCTCTTGGAAGAAGTGATCACTGTATGGTTGAATTTAGAATACATATGGCAAGTGTGAAGGTAAAATCCAATAACTAGGTCCTGTGCTTGAACACGGGGAACTACAATCGAATGAGGGACAACCTGGATAAAGTAGACTGGACACAAAGATTTTATGGTGGGACAGTTGATGAGCACTGGAAGATTTTCGAAGACATTTTACAAAGTGTTCAGCAAAGGTATACTCCAGTGAAAATGAAGGACTGTCAGAAAAGGGATACTCTACGATGGGTATCTAAGGAAAGCAAACAAATTGAAAGAGAAGGCATACAAAGTGGACAAAAACAGCATGAAACTAGAACTGGGAAAACTTTAAAGGTCAACAAAAAGCCACAGAAGCCCTACAAAGAAAAGTTTGATCAAACATGAGAAAAATAAACTAGCACAAACTATAAAGACAGATAGCAAAAGTTTACATTGAACGAGAAAAGAGTGGCTGAAGTAAACGTTGGTCCTCTGGAAAATGAAAAGGAACATTTAGTTATGGGACATCACAGTGGAGGGTACTAATACCTTGCCAGTAATTAACAAAGAGACATAGGTAGGTGACGATTTGGAAATTATCATTATTAAAGAACAGCTAGCATTGGACTATTGGAGGTAATTGAGCTGATGATAGAAAAGTCTCATGAAATGCACCCCAGAGTACTAACAGAGATGCCAGGAGAAATAGCAAATGAACTGGCAGTAATTTTCCAAACTTCACTGGACTCTGTGGCAGTCCCAGCACATTCGAAAACAGCAAAAGTAGCGTCACTGTTTTAAAAAGGAGGTGGACAAAAGATGGGTAATTATACACCAGTTAGCTGCTTCTCTGTAGTGGGAAAGATGCTTGGGACTATTATCAAGGAAGAAATAGCAGGAATTCGATAGAAATTTTCCCATTGGACAGACACAGCATGGGGCATGGGCTCATGAAGGGCAGGTCATGCTTCACAAATCTTTTGGAATTCTATGAAGACATTTTGAGCAAGGTGGACAACGGGGTTCCAGTGGATACGGTGTACCTGGATTTCCAAAAGGCCTTCAACAAGGTGCTATGCAAGAGGCTGTTGCATAATATAAGGGTGCATGGCATTAGGGGTAGAGTATTAGCATGGATATAAGATTGGTTGACTGACAGGAAGCAAAGTGTGGGGAAAGATGAGTAATATTCTCGCTGGCAATTAGTGACTAGTAATGTGCCTCAGGGATCAGTGTTGGGACTGCGATTATTTAGAAATGATACAGATGATTTGGAGTTGGGGACCACATGTAGGGTGACAAAGTTTGCATATGACACTAAGATAAGTAGCAGGACAAAGTGTGCGGAGGACTATGAAACTTTGCAGAGGAACATAGATACATTGAGTGAGTGGGCAATGGCCGGTCATATGGAATATGATGTTCATAAATGCAATGTCATACTGTTTGGTTGGAGTAACATTAAAAACAGATTATTACTTGAATTTTTAAAAGTTGCATTATCTGCTAAGCAGAGGCACCTGAGTATCCTACTGCATGAAGGTTGGTCACTGGGTATAACAATCAATTCAGAAGGCAAATGCAATTTTGTCCTTCATTGCTGAAGGGATTGTGCTCAAAAGCAGCTGTTATGTTCCAGTTGTATTGTGTGCTGGTGAGGCCACACCTGGAGTATTCCATGTAGTTTTTATCTCATGAGTTGAGAAAGGATGTACTGGTACTAGAGGGGATGCAGAGGAGGTGAAATAGGTTGATTCCCGAGTTGAGGGGGTTGGCTTAACAGAGACTGAGTAGATTGGGATTATATTCATTGGAATTCCAAAGAATGGAAACGTATAAAATAATGAATGAAATGGATAAAATAGAAGTAGAGAGGATGTTTCCACTGGCAGGTGAAGCAAGGACAAGAGGGTATCACCTCAAGATTAGAGGCAGCAAATTTAGAACTGGATTGAGAAGGAACTTCTTAACCTCAATGGAATTCATTCCCCAGGGAAGTAGTTGATGCTAGTTCAGTTAACGTTTTTAAAGCTAAGGTAGCTTTTTAAAAAATAAATAAATAGTTAAGGAATACGGTGAAAACATGGGTAAATGGTTCTGCGTCCAGGAAATGATCAGCCATGATCTCGTTGAATGGCAGAGCAAGGCCTTGGAGGTGCTGGTATTGGATTAGGATGGACAAAATTAAAATTCACAGAACACCAGGTTATAGTCCAACAGGTTTATTTGGAAGCACTAGCGCGGCTGCTGCTTCATCAGGTGGTTGTGTGTTTTTAACTTTGTCCCTCACTCTTGTAACTTGTCCAGAGCAACAAAAGCCACGAAGCAGTGCGCATGCTCCAGCCAGCAATGGTCCCCGGATGATTGATGTCAATGGCGGACCAATGAAAGCACAGGGGCGGGGCAGTTGGCTCTCCGGCCAATCGGAGTGAATGAGAGGCGGGACTTGACTATACCACGTGATAATCCTCGCGGACAGGGCAGATGTTCGGGCGGAGAGCTGTCGGTAAGGAAATAAATAAACAGCAGGAAGCGGGAGGGAAATGGTGTTGGTCTGGGCTGAGAGGTTTTGGAAACATTTGGTGCACGTCGGAAAATACAAATTTGAAACATAATCTCGTTTATGCAGTAAACGGGAAAATGCCTCATCTAGCGATTCACTCGAGTAAGCGCCGCCATCTTTATTCGGGGCAACCATTCACTGGACACGTGCAGCCGCCAGCTTTGTAGGGGGCAAAGTTCAGAGGGGAGTATGTGCAGCTCTCCCTGATAGAGAGTCATGGGGCAGGATTTCCACAGAGCACATTCACACCCAGACAAATGGATGCTTTTTTCCTCAGGATTTGTTTCGTCATTCATTTAAATGATTTGGATGTGAATAGAGACGGTACAGTTAGTAAGTTTGCAGGTGACACCAAAATTGTTGATATTGTGGACAGTGACAAAGGCTGTTTCAGAATACAATGGGATATTGATCAGATGGGTCAATGGGCTGGGGAGTGGCAGATAGGGTTTAATTTAGAAAAATGTGAGGTGCTGCATTTTAGAAAAGCAAATCAGAGCAGCACTCATACTGAATTGTAAGATCTTGGAGAGTCTTGCTGAACTAAGAGACCTTGGAATGCAGGTTCACAGTTCCTTGAAAGTAGAGTCACAGGATAGTGAAGAAGGCATTTGGTATGCTTCCCTTTATTGGTCAGAGTGCTGATTTAGGGAGCTGGACAGGACATTGGTTAGGCCAATATCGGAATATCGTGTGCAATTCTGGTCTCCCTCTTATCAGAAGGAGGCACTGAAACTTGAAAGGTTTAAGAATTGATTTTCAAGGATGTTGCCAGGGTTGGAGGATTTGAGTTGCAGGGAGAGGCATAATAGGCTGGTGCCAGTTTCTCTGGAGTTTCATAGGCTGAGGTGTGATGTTGAAGAGGTTTATATAATCGTGAGAGGCATGGATAACGTAAATAGACAAGGTGTTTACCCTGGAGTGGTGGAGCCCAGAACTAGAGGATATAGGTTTAGCGTGCGAGGGGAAAATTCAACAGAAGCCGAAAGGGCAACAAAAATTGTAACATTTCAAAGGCATTTGAATAGGAAGGGTTCAGAGGGATGTCGGCCAAGTGCTGGCAAATGGGAATAGATTAGGTTAGAATATCTGGTTGGCATAGACGGATTGGACTGGAGAGTCTGTTTTGGTGCTAGACGTCTCTGACTGTGGAATCATAAAAGTGAACACTGCTCTGATTCGCCTCTGAGTTCCTTGATATCCATTTGTTCATTATCTAGCTTCCTCAGTCTCTGAGTGTATTTTTGCTCTGTTTAGTATTTTACTATTACATTCACAGATCTTTCTGTAAATGAATTGTCCACTGCTGCCCAGCTCCCGACCATATTACAGAGGAGGTAGTACTGGATGTCTTAAATCCTAACAAGGTGGATAAAGCCCTGGGCCCTGTTAAGGTGTATCCCAGACATTTGTGGAAAGCTAAGAAAATGATGGCAGTGCCCCTCCCTGAGATATTTATATTGTCATTGGTGACAGGTGAGGTGCTGGAAGACAGGTGCCATTATTTAAAAAGGTGGTAAGGAAAGGCCAGGGAACAAGAGAACAGTGAGCCTGAAGTCAGTGTCAGGCAAGTTGTTGGAAGGGATTCTGAGGGACAGGATTTACATGTATTTGGAAAGACGAGGAATGATTAGGGATAGTTAACATGGCTTTGTGTGTGGGAATTTTTTTCTCTCTAACTTGATTGAGTTTTTTTTGAAGATGTCACAAAGATGATTGATGAAGGCAGATTGTGGACGTTGTCTATATGGACACTGAATGATGTTCCACAAAGCAGACTGGTTAGCAAGGTTAGATAACATGAAATGTTGGGAGAACTAGCCGTTTGGATACAACACTGGCTTGAAGGTAGGAGGCAGAGGGTGGTGAAAGAGGTTTGCTTTGTGGTCTGGAGGCCTGTGAGCAGCAGTGTGCTGCAGGAATGGATATTGGGTCCTTACATAATTGACTTGGATGTGAATATATGAGATATGGTCAGTGGGTTTACAGAATACACCAAAATTGGAGGTGTAGTGGACAATGAAGAAAGTTGGTTCAGAATACAACAGGATCTTGATCGGACGGGCCATTGGGGCGAGGAATGGCAGATTGGGTTCAATTTTGACAAATGTAAGGTGTTGGATTCTGGAAAGGCAAATCAGGGCAGGAATTATACACTTACTGGTAAAGTCCTTGAGAATGTTGCTGAACATAGAGATCATGGAATGCAGGTTCATTGTTCCTTGAAAGTAGAGACGCAGATAGGCAGACTAGTGAAGGTGGTGTTTGGTATGCTTATACTTATTGGTCAATGCATTGAGTACAGAAGCTGGGACGTCAAATAGTGACTGGACAGGACATTGATTAAGCCATTTCAGGAATTCTGATTTAAGTTCGAAATTCCCTGTTCGGGAAAGGATGTTGTGAATGTTGAAAGAGTTCAGACAAGATTTACAAAGACTTTGCTAGGGTTGGAGGATGTGGGCTACAGGGAGAGGCTGAATAGGCCAGGGTTAATTTCCCTGGAGAGTCAAAGACTGAGAGGTGATTTCATGGAGATTTACAAAATCACGAGGGGCGTGGATACGGTGAACAGCCAGCGTCTTTCCCCCCAGGTTAGGTGGGTTCAAAACAAGATCAAATGGGCTTAAGTTGAGAGGGCAAAGATTTAAAACAGATCTACGGGGCAAACTTTTCAAGCTGTGTGTGTGTGTGTCTGCACTGAGCTGCCAGATGATGTAGTGGAGGCTGATACAATTACAAGATTTGAAAGACATCAGATTGGGTACATGAATAGGAAGGGTTTCGAATGCTACAGACCAGTTACTAGCAAATGGGGCTCCATTTGTTGAGGATTCCTAGTTGGCATGGACAAATTGGACCAAAGGTCTGTTTCTGTGCTGTACATCTCTATGACACTAATAAATGAAAATAAGATGTGTTCCTCTTTTGTGGAGAGCTAGCAGAAGCACAGATAATTGTCCTTGGAGTTCAGAAGGTTAAGCTGTGTTTTTGACCAAGTGCAAATTTGTTTCTAAGATATTTTAATTTGCAGAGAGAGGGGAATTGTTAACAATGTCACAATTTTAGTAACTATTTTCAGGTAATTGGCAAATAATGTGAATATGTGAACATTATTTTATTCAGTAAGTTCTGAGCATCTGGAACAGTCTGAATGGCAGCTGGACAAACTCAGCAGTTATTCATAAACAGATTTTGAAGTTTACATTTTACGGGAAGATTTGGGGGGGCGATAGGCAAATGGGAAGGGAATTGGGACCAATTTGCAACATCTCCAGAGGGAGAGAATACAGCCCCAATGGGCTGAATAGCCCCCAGCCCCTGTGCTCTGTGATACTGTCCCATTGACTGCGAATGTTGAAGCTCATCCCAGGGCAGAGAGAGGGAGGATCCCACCACTCACCTCACAATGGGCCCCGGATGATTGATGTCAGTGCAGCCCAATAGGGGCAGCGGGCAGTACTGGAGGACCAGGTCATACCAGTTTGTCCTCCAACCAATCCGAGTGAATGAGGCCATCCTCAAGGCTGGAACTAAAGAAATGCACATATCGCAGAGATTTGAGAAACTGGAGGACATGAGAAAGGGAGCGTTCTGTGCCTGGAGAGGAATTATATAAATAAGGAAAAGTTGTGAGGCTGGATGAGGTGACAGTGATCAGTAGAGTTAAGGATGGA
Source organism: Hemiscyllium ocellatum (assembly GCF_020745735.1). Taxonomy (NCBI): domain Eukaryota; kingdom Metazoa; phylum Chordata; class Chondrichthyes; order Orectolobiformes; family Hemiscylliidae; genus Hemiscyllium; species Hemiscyllium ocellatum. The sequence goes on from NC_083444.1 coordinate 27,778,928, forward strand.
GGAATGTAGAGTTAGTGAGGATTAGAGTCATAATGTTATACAGCACGGAAACAGGCCCTGTGGTCCAACCAGTCCATGCCGACCATAATTCCAAACTGAACTAATTGTACCTGCCTCTGCTTGGTCCACATCCTTCCAAATATTTCCAATTTATGTACTTATCTGAATGTCTTTTAAATATTGTAGTTGTATTCACAGCTTCCACTTCTTCTGGAAGTTCATTCCACACAGGCTCGTGTGTTGAAGTGGCAGGCAGCTGGAAGCTCAGGGTCTGTTTTTGCAGCAGAACGTAGATCATCAGCTGCCATTTCTAGCACTCCACTGAGATGCTGCCAGACACAGGTTCCTGTCCCCTCCAGTCACAGCTATGCACCCTCCCAGCCAGATCGTAATCCACTCCTTTGTCTTTCCAAATGTTCCGGTCTCTTTGGGTTCTGTACCTGCCTATTATTTACTCTTTAACCCCTATCTCCTGCAGTACAAAGATCTGCAGGTTAGTTGAATTGGCCAAGCTAAATTTCCCATAATGCTCAGGGATGTGTAGGTGAGGTGCATTGGTCAGGAGAAATATACAATAATAGGGTAGGGGAATGGGTCTGGGTGGGATACCCTTCAGAGGGATGCTGTGGAACTTTTGGGCCAAATGGCCTGTTTCCATTTTCTAATTTTCCCAGCTCCCATCAGTTCTGAGGAAGGGCCACTGGACAGGTTTCTGTTCCCAGATGCTGCCAGACCTGCTGAGCTTTACCAGCACCTCCTGCTTGTTGTTCCTGATTGACACCATCCATCCACCTTCCGGGTTTGATTCAGGTAGGGGGAGGATCCCACCACTGACCTCACAATGGGGTCCAGCTGATTGATGGCAGCTTCAGACCAACAGGAAAAGGTGGTGGGACTGATGGACCAAGTGGAACCAGCTGGTCATCCAAACAATGGAAGTGAATGAGGGGCGTGGCCAGTGGGATGACACGTCACCAGTAACGCTGCCGATGCAGTGCCACGTGACTCGGCCGTTGGTGAATGTGGGAGGGCCAAACAGGGAAGGGGAGAGTGGCCTTGGAGACAGGGAAATAATGAGTCACTTTAGACTGGGAAGTTTTAATTACACTCTGTGCGATTCGTAAGTTGGAATTAGTCCCGCGTTTGCAGCAGATGGGAAAATGGCTGCGGCCCTCAGGCGGTGATAGGTCCTGGGATATTGGGGGCAAGGTACAATGGGGTGCATGTGCATTGCCGGGGTGGGGGGGGGGGGATGGTGGCGGCGTGCGATTTGAAGAGAGGCATTTACACATCAAGCACATACCAAGAGAAAAGTATGTCTTTATATTCTTCCTGAACTGACTGTGAGTTTTGTTTTGTGAATTCATTTCATAGGATATTAAATCAGAATAATTGAGGCTGGGATCTCAAAAGCAAGTTTTTATAGTCAATGGAGTCATCAGGATCTGAATATCATTGGCATCTAACTGTGGAAGGAGAAAGGTTTGTCAGTTCTTTTTGTGGGAAAATATCTCCAATATTTTTGTTAAGCAGAAAGATGTACAAATTGGTGGTTGGATCACCACTTGGTGTGTGTACTCTGTTCTGGGCCCTGCAGCTGAGGATGGAGATATTGGCCTGAGAGGGAGCACAGATTTATCCAAATTACACCTCGTCTCTTTGTAAGAACTCTCAGATTTAGACCCAATCACCCACTTCATGATGTTAACCTGTAAACATGATATTTTCAGTTACCTGCAAACTTCCTGTTAAAAGTCCTATTGGACTCAAATTTCAGTACCTTTTCAGGTGGAATGTTCCAGATTCTGACAACTGTCTGTTCATTCAGAAACTGCTGAGGTCCATGTTGACTCTGGGGTTACAAAGGGCTGAATTGAAAGATGAGATGCTGTCCCTGAGCTCCCATTGAGATGCATTGGAACAGTACAGGAGGCTGAGGGCAGTGTAGGTTTGAGCAGGCAATGAAAATGACAGGGCTACACTGTGAGGGCTGCTTGGCTCAATGAGAGTGTTTTGGAGTTGGGTGTAAACAGACTGATGTGAGACAGGGAGAAGGTGAAGCTGAAACTCCGTTTTAGTTCAGGCCGTTCAGAAATTCACATGGTCCCATTGGGAACAGCCAGTTTTTAAGTGATACCTGCGGAGTATTTGTTAACAGTTTTTAAAGTAGTTTTCCTGAGGGCAGTTGAGAGTTAACCACATTGCTGTGGGTCTGGAGTCACATGTAGGCCAGACCAGGTGAGGATGACCGTTTCCTTCCCTATAGGACATGAGTGAACCAGATGGGTTTTCTAACAATCGACAATAGTTTCATGGTCATCATTTGCCTTTTCATTCTAGATTGTATTGAATTCTGATGCTGCCATCAGCCATGTTGGGATTCTATCCCTAATCCTCGGATCACTGCACATATCACTCATCTGGCAGGAATACCATTAAGCCGTTTCCTCCCTTTTTCGCAATGTTTAAAAGAAAGTTCCATCATTAATCGTGTACAATTTGAGATAAAATACTGCAACCTCCATTTGTCAGCCTCTCCAAAAGGTCAATTAACAGAATTTTGGGGGTGAAATATTTCTTTTTTTGGGGGGGGGTTTATTAAACAAAAATGAATCCAAATAAAAATCTGATGTCACGGACATGTAATTTCTGAAGCCGGAGGGGGATTACAGAGACAGGGAGGGTTGTGGGGCCAAAGGGGGATTGTTGTCCGAACATCACTGTGGTGTACATGGACTGCAGCATTTCAGGGAGGCGGTTAACCACCACTTTCTCCAAGACAAGTAAAGGTGGCCAATAAATACAGGTCTGGGCCGCAAAGGCAACTCCCAGTGAATAAAACCAAGCAGTGAGCTCTCTGAGCTGACTGGCTGTGAAGTTAAAAACCTCTCTGGAAATGGAGTGGGCAGAGAAGAGAAACAGTGACATTTCACAGCTGTTCTCAGAGAGACCTCGCCCTTGGAAGTACTCAGGGCCGGGGATCAGCTCAGTGAGTTTGTCTCTTCAAACATCAATCTTAGTCGGTTTTATTTTATGAAATCTGCAATAGTGAGTAAGGTGAGTATTTCTTTTTAATGTCTTAGGGTCCCTTGATTAAATGTTTAAGATATAAAACATAAGCATTAAGTTATTCTCGGGAAGTATTTTTCGAGCAGTAAGACGGTGCCTTTGTCTTGGTCTGTAGATTGTGAAGGCGGAGAGATGGTCTGTTGTAGAGTGGCGTGCTGTTCCTGTCGGATGTGGGAGATTAGGGAGAGTTTCAATGATCCTGATTGTCTGCAGGAAGTGTGATTGAAAATCCTATTGGATCGCATGGATTGGTGGAGGAGTGATTAAAGGCAGTGAGGAATTGACAGGAGCCGCGGGGTGTGATAGGCGGCAGTCTCAGGATTGCAGGATACTGGAGATACAGTCCGGTAGATGGGTTACCTCCAGGAAAGCTAGGAGGGGTGGGTAGGTACTGCAGGAGCCTCCTGTGGCTATCCCCCATCTCAGACAAGTATACTGTTTTGGAAAATGTAGGTGGTAATAGACTTTCAGGGGAATGTAGCACTGACAGCCAAGTTACTGATACTGAGACTGGCTTCTCACATAATGTGAGGTATTTCTAGTTCCACACGATCGATGATGATAGGGGACTCTCTAGTCAGAGGCACAGTCTGCCATTTCTGCAGGTGACAGTGAGAGATCAGAATGGGGTGGTGCTGCCCTAGTGCCAGTGTCAAGGATATCTCTCAGAGGGAGCAGAATATTCTCAAAAGGGAAAATAACCAGCGGGAGGATATTGTACATTGGTACCAACGGCATAGGAAGGGGAAAGCATGGGGTCCTGATGAGCAGGGAGATTTGCCAGTGCCACTCGGGAGGCTTTAAACCAGTGAGGGAGTCAGGGTAATCCTAAAGAGATAGAGAAAAGAGGTGAGTCTGAGGCTGGTACTGTTCACCGGTCAGACTGTCAAGGCAGGCAAGAGCAAGTCACAGAATGAGGTGGGACGGACCAGTTGCACTGCATTTATTTCAGTGCAAGAGGCCTGACAGGTCGGGCAGGTGGGCTCAGGGTATGGTTTTGAACATGTGACTGGAATATTACAGCAATTACAGAGGCATCACTCAGGGATGGATAGGACTAGCAGTTTAATGTTCCAGGGTATAGATGCTATAGCAAGGATAGAAAGGGGGCGACCGAGCAGGGGGAGAGGTGTTTTGGATTAGGAATAACATTATAGCTGGGCTTCGGGAGGATATTCCTGGGAGTACATCCAGGCAAGTTATTTGGGTGGTACTGAGAAATAATAAAGGGATGCCATCTTACTAGGATTGTATTATAGACTCTCTCCCAATAGTCAGCGGGGAATTGAGACACAATTTTACCAGGAGACCTCCGTTATCTGTGTGTGCAAATCAACAACAGTTTGTTTTTTTTTATCATGTTTATAATTCCACAGAAATACTATTGAGAACTTCTGACATAAGGCTACAGATTGAGATATTAGGTCAGGATCAAAAGCATTGCCAAATAAGCAGGTTTTCGAGAACGCCCTAGAGGAAAGCAGGTGTGAGTGGGTTAGGGTAGGAATTCCAGCCCGTGTTGCCTTGGCAACAGTAGAAACAGCCAGACCGGTGAAGCAATGAATAAACACAAATGAGTTGTCGAGGTCTCGCAGGTTGTGTGGTGCAGGGAAACAGGGATGTTCACAGCCAGGAATTACAACAAGGGTGAGACTTTTAAATTGTTGCTTGTAAATAGGAGCCTAGTTTTGGTACAAGTGAGCACTTGGGCAGGAGGGTTTAAGATACTCTTGAGATTACATGTAAGTTGAATGTGGGACGCTGGTCAGGAGTGTTTGGATAATGAAGTCTGAAGATAACACAGGGATGGACGAGTGTTTCAGTAAATTAGCTGAGACGAGGGTGAAGTTGGGTGATGTCACCAACGAAGAAAGTGTGTTTTTGGAGTAGGGCTCCTCCTCTTCATCACTCCACCCCCCCCCCCTACCACCACCACCACCAAATCACCCATATTGTTCCTTGTTCTGTCTGTCTGTCTTTTCTGGTTATGTCCTTTCCCATTCTGCTACAAACTAATATTTTGACCTCACCATTGTTGGAAAAACCTACTCCATCCCGACTCACACTTTCCTTTCTGAATTCCTTGTATGTGGTGTCCCTCAAGGATCTTTGATTGGTCCCTCCTGTTTCTCACCTACATACTGCCAGGAGGTGACATCGTCCAAAAGCACCATGTTAGGTTTCACATGTACACTGACATGCCCAGCTCTCCCTCCACATCATCCCTCTCCATTACTCAGTTATCAAACTGCTTATCATGCTCCCACTATTCGATTAGTTGCAATTTCCTGCAATGAAACATTGCAATGGTTAAACCCATTGCCTTCCGTTGCTATTACAAATTACTTTCCCTTACTGCTGAGCATCTCCCTCCCACTGGGAACTGTCTGAGGCAGAACTACACTCTTCACAATATTGCTCTCATATTCTGACCCCAAGGTGACCACCTGATCAGGCATCTACACAATCACAAATACCAAGAATTCCAATCTCTTAAATGTTGCTTGTCTCCAACTCACCCCAGCTCCATTGCTACTGAAATCCCTGACCCGTATCGGTGTTGCCTTAAACTTGACGAATCCAAAACACAACCCTTGATTCAGCAACTATCCCAGAATCTGGTTCCACACTTCCTCATGATGGGAAACATCCTCTCAGTATTTACCCTGTCAAACTCCTTAAGAATCCTGCATGTTACAATGAGGTCACCTCTCATTCTTCCTAAATCCAGTGAGTAGAGTTCCAACTTTTTCAGTCTTTTCTTAAAAAATATTCCCTGCAAGCCAGGGATCATCCCAGTCAATCTTCTCTGAAATGCCTCTGAAATTATGTATTCCCTTAAATAAAGGGACCAAAACTTCTGTCATTACTCCAGATGTGATCTCACTCGCACTTTATAAAGTTACTCTCAGGTATATACTCCAAACTCTTACACTGAAAACTCCTTGTAATAAGAAACAACGTTCCATTCCCCATCTTGATTCCATGTTCTAACTGTGTTTCCTATGCAATTACCCCGGTCCCTTTTGTAGTGCAGCTTTCTACACTTTCCACCATTTACATAGTACTTTGTTCTTTTATTATCTCCTCCAAAATGAGCAAATTCACAACTTCCCAAATTATACTCCATTTGCCAACTTGTTGCCCACTTCTCCAATGAAACCCTCTCTGTAAACTGTTTATCATCCTTTTGGAACTTTACCGTTCTGCCTTTTCAAGGAGATTTCCCCACTCATTCTTCTAAACATTTCCTGGGAGCACTGGGCAGTGGGAAGCAGTTGTTACCTTTTCAGAGAGACTCTTTGGAATGACTGGGAGAAGCTTGCTGCTCATTGGTCAGAATGGAGACAACTTGCCCATCAAGCTGCATGAGCCTTTCACACCCCCATGTCGAACTGATGAGGCAAAGCGGCAGCATGAAAGGAAAGAAAAGGAAGCAAATCCTGCTCTCCGCATCTCACTGACTCTTGGAATATTCTGTCCCATGTGTCAAAGATCTGCCCTGTTCGGTCACATGAAGTCCCAATGTGGAAACTCCTAGAAACCCACATAGATTTCCCCCTGAACTGACTGCTGACCTCCACAAGGGGTAATGTGTCCAGTCATCCTGGGCCAGGAGGACAAGATGGTGCGAGTTTCTAACCTGAACTGACAGTGACAGTTTTATAAATGTGTATTACAGGTGGACATTCAGATGGTAATCTTAGTAACTGTATTGCCAAACTCTGACAAAATTACTCAATTCATCAGAGCTGGATATTCACAGTGTGTGTGTGTGTGTGTGTGTGTGTGTGTGTGTGTGTGTGTGTGTGTGTGTGTGTGTGTGTGTGTGTGTGTGTGTGTGTGTGTGTGTGTGTTGTGTTCCAGCTCAATCCCATTTGCTGCATCAAAGTTCTCTTTTGAATCACACCACACTCTCAGTAGATCTCCCCCACGTCTTCAATATGTGTCCAGTAATCCTTTTCTGATGAGCTCATGAGTGTAAGGTTGATTATGCTAATGTATAAATTCTGTGAACCCCTCTGTCACAGGGCACCCACAATTTCCTCTGCTACAAGGAGAACAATCTCAGTTTCTCCAAACCCCTGATTCCCCAATGTCTGTTTGCTGTCTATAAGGCACACATCAGGATTGTGTTGGAACATTCTCCACCTGCCTGCCTCAGTGTAGCCCCCAACACTATTAAAGAAAGTGAACATCCTTCAGGACAAAGCACTGTGCCTGAGTGGTGTCCCATCCCCCACCTTCAGCATTCCCTCTCCCCATCCCCGAGGTACAGTGGCATCACTGTGTAAAAGGTAAAGGCAGCATTGTCCGACCAGACTATAGGGCTGCTCTCTCATTAGGGTGAGATGTCTGGTGGTGGTTTAACCTGAAGGTTACCCAGCCCAGGCAAGGGGAGAGGTTGGGAAGGAGAGTCCATCTATTGTAGATGGCTATGCTTGATGTGTATTAGCAACACACATGTCACATGAAAAACTAATGAGATAAAACCGTAATCATGAAGCAAAAATTCCCCATTCCTTGAACCATTCTGGTAAATCTCCTATGCCCCCTCTCGGGGACCCTGCCATCCTTCCCAATGTGTGGGCGATCTCTGGTTTGCACAGACCCAGCTGCTCTGTGTTCCTGTGGGTGATGTCATCATCGAGCAACAGTTGCACTAAACCTCACTGTCTGTGTGGGTGGGAGACACAGAAATCCCAACAATATTTAAAATGTATTTAGTATGTACTTGTGATGTCATGATAGATAACACTTTTCCACAATTATTGGAAAATAGATGAGGATAGTTTGGTGGTAGTTTTCTTTGTCACAGACCCGATGGACCACCAGAGCCTTTTTCTGTTCTATAGACCGCTAAGATTTTTGTTATAGGAATATGACAGGCTCCATTGGACTTCAGGTAAGAAAAGGTGAAACTAGAGTAGATGAGAGATGATTGGTCGATGTTTTTGGGAGGAAAGGGAGATTGAGAGGTTTAAGAGAAAATTCAGAAGCTCAGCACAGGAATCAGGGCCATCATCAAGTGAATAATAAACATTGGGAATCCTGAAGGCTGAAAATAAAGAAAGGCATATATAGCAGAGCTTTGAGAGACTGGAGGGGATTAGAGTTAGGGAGGATAATGAAGCTGGAGGAGATGAAAGTTGGAAAGGATTCTGAGGATGGAGGATGTTCCAGAGATAGAGCTATTTGTGGTAGAGGTTTTTGGGTTTTGAGGCTGGAGAGGAATTATCGAGATAAGGAAGAGTTGTAAGACTGGATGAGGTGGCATTGACAGGGAGAGTTTCGAGCATAGAGGAATTTACAGAAATAGCGAGCGTTAGAGTCATAAAGTTATACAGCACTGATACACACCCTGTGATCCAACCAGTCCGTGTCAACCATAAACTCAAACTGAACTAATCACATCTGCCTCCACTTGGTCCAAATCCATCCTAGCATTCCCTATCGATATACGGGTCCTAAAGTTTTTTCCTCTTAGAATCCCATTCCCCTACCCTTTTTACTCTACATGTACCCCTTACTAATTCACTAAACCCAATCATCCCTGAACACTATGGGCAATTGAGTACGGCCAGTTCACCTACCCTGTACATCTGTGGCTTGTGGGAGGAAACGGGAGCACCTGGAGGAACCCACGCTGACACAGGGAAGCATATCCAAACTCCACATGGACAGCCACCCAATGCAGGAATTGAACCGGTGTCCCTGGCAGCAGTACCAACTATTGAGCCACTGTGTCACCCTTAAATTGTAATTGTATTCGCAGCTACCATGTCGTCTGCAAGTTTATTCCACATGTGAATCACTCTCTGTACAAAAACAAAAAATAAAATCCAGAACGTCTTTTTAAAGCCTTCCTTTTCTCACCGTAAAAGGTGTGTACCCACTCTTGAATCGCGCCCCCTCCTGGAAAGGGCACCTGTTGTTCACATTACCTATACTCTTCAGTATTTTATAAACCTCCAATAAGGTCACCCCTCAGCCTCCTACACCCCAGTGAAAGAAGTCCCAGCCTACCCAGCCTCTCCTTATAACCGAAAGCATCCATTCCCACCAACATCCTGGTAAATCTCTTCTGAACCCGCTCCGACTTAATAATATCTGTCCTGTAACAGCACAACCAGAACTGAGCACAGTATTCCAGAAGAGGCCTCACCAACATCCTGTACAACCTCAACCTAATGTCCCAACTCCTATACTCAAAGGTGTGAGCAATGAAGGCAAGTGTGCTATACACCTTCTGAACAACCCTGTCTACATATGACATAAACTGCAAAGATCTGAACCCCGAGGTCTCTTTGTTCTATATCACTATGCAAGGCCCGACTTTTAATCAGTCTAAGTCCTGCCCTTTTATGAAGATGCAATATTTGGCATTTATTCCAATCCAGAACATCCTTCTAGTATAAAGGCAATAGGAGTATACTTAAGAGGAAAATCAGTAAGGCAAAAAGGGGACAGGACACAGCTTTGGCAAATAGGGTAAGGACAATCCAAAGGGTTTTTATAAATACATTAAGAGCAAATGGGTTACTAGAGAGACAATAGGGCTCCTCAAGGATCAGCAAGGCAGCCTGTGTGTGGATCTGCTGGCGATGGGGTGGGGAGGGGAAACTAAACGAGTATTTTGCATCAGCATTTACAGTGGAGAAGGATATGGAAGACATAGAATGTTGGAAAATAGATGGTGACACCTTGAAAAATGTCCATATTACAGCGAAGGTGGTACTGGATGTCTTGAAATGCGGAAAAATGGTGGATAAATGCCCAGGATTTGATCAGGTGTACCCTAAAATTCTGTGGGAAGCGAGGGAAGTGATTACTGGACCCCTTGCTGAGATTTTTGTATCAGCGATAGTCACAGCTGAGGTGCCAGAAGACTGAGGGTTGGTTAATATTATGATACTGTTTAACGAAGGCGGTTTGGACAAGCCCGGGAACTACAGACCTGTGAGCCTGATGTTGGTGCCAGACAAGTTGTTGGAGGGAACCCTGAGGGACTGGATTTGCATGTATTTGCAAAAGCAAGGACTGATTAGGGAATGTCAGCATGGTTTTGTGTGCGCGAAATCATGGCACGTACTTGACTGAGCTGTTTTTTGAAGAAGTAACGAAGAGGATTTTTGAGGGCAGAGCGGTAGATGTGATCTCTATGGATTTCAGTAAGGCATTCGACAAGGTTCGCCATGCGAGCCTTGTTAGCAAGGTGAGATCTCACAGAATTCCGGGCGAACTAGCCATTTGGATACCGAACTGGCTCAAAGGTAGAAGACAGAGGGTGGTGGTGGAGGGTTGTTTTTTGGACTGGAAGCCTGTGACCAGTGGAGTGCCATAAGGATCGGTGCTGGGTCCACTACTTCTCATCATTTATATAAATGATTTGGATGTGAACATAGGAGGTATTTTTAGGAAGTTGCCAGATGACACCAAAATTGGAGGTGTAGTGGGCAGTGGAGAAGGGTACCTCAGGTTTCAATGGGATATTGATCCGATGGGAAAATGGGCTGAGGAGTGGCAGATGGAGTTTAATTTAGATAAATGTGAGGTGCTGCTTTTTGGAAAAGCAAAACCAGCAGAACTGATAGACTTAATGGTGAGGTCTAGGGAATGTTACTGAACAAAGAGACCTTACAGTGCAGGTTCATAATTCCTTGAAAGTAGAGTCGAAGGTGGATAGTATAGTGAAGGTATTGGTATGATTTTCATTATTGGTCAGAGCAGTGAGTACAGGAGTTGGGAGGTCATGATGCAGCTGTTCAGGACATTAGTTTGGCCACTCTTGCAATATTGAGTGCAATTCTGTTCTCCACCTATCAGAAGGGTGTTGTGTAACTTGAAAGGTTCAGAAAAGATTTACAAGTGTGTTGCCCTGGTTGGAGGATTTGAGCTGTAGGGAGAGGCTGTATAGGCTGGGGCTGTTTTCCCTGGAGTGTCGGAGTCTGAGGGGCGACCTCAGAGGTTTACAAAATCATTAGGCGCATGGATCGGATAGATAGACAAGGTATTTTTACTGGGTGGGGGAGTCTAGAACTAGAGGGTATAGGTTTAGCGTGAGAGGGGAAGAGTATAAAAGGCAACTGTTTCACACGACGGTGGTGTGTTTATGGAAAGAGCTGCCAGAGGAAGTTGTGAAGGCTGGTAGAATTGCAACATCTATTAGGCATCTGGATGGGTGAATGATTAGGAAGGGTGTAGAGGGATATCGACCAAGTGCTGGCAACTGGGACGAGATGATGTTCGGATATCTGCTCGGCATTGGCGAGTTTGACCGAAGGGTCTGTTTCCGTGCTGTATTTCTGTGACTCACAGCCAGGGATCAGCTCAGTGGGTTTCAGTCTCTTAAAAAGTAAATGTTGGTCTGTTTTATTTTCAAAAATCTGCAATATTCAGTAGGGTGAGGGTTTGTTCGTTTAAATACCTGTCTTCTGATCTTTTGGTTGAATGTTTTAAATATAAAATACAGGTACTCATGTATTAGAGAGTAGTCTTTTGTAAAGCTGTAAGACTCTGCCTGTTTCTGGGTCAAGATGCAGATTAAGATGCAGAGATGGCCATTCGTACAGTGATGTGCACTTCCTGGAGGAGAGCAAGGTGAGTTTAAATGATCCTGATAGCCTGCAGGAATTGATGCAAATCCTCTTGGATCACATGGATCAGATGGAGCAGTGTTCAATGTTAATGAAGAATTTACAAGAGTCAGGGTGTGTGATAGGGGCGGTTTCAGGCCAGAAAATTGCAGATACGGTCAGGTAGATGAGTTACGTCTCAGAAAGGTAGGAGAGGGAGGGAGATAGTGCAGGAATCTCCTGTGGCTATCCCCATCTCAAACAAGTACATTGTTTTGGAAAATGTAGATGGTAACAGACTTTCAGGACAATGTTGCACTGACAGCCAAGTTACTGGTTTTGAGGCTGGCTCTAATGTAATGTGAGGTATATCATGTTCCAGATGATCAGTGATGATAAGGGACTCTCTAAACGGGCACAGACCGCAGTTTCTGCAGCTGACAACAGAATGGAGTGGTGTCTCCCTGGTGCCAGGGTCAAGGATGCCTGAGAGGTAGCAGAATATTCTTTAAAGGGTAGAATAACCAGTGGGAGGTCGTTGGACATTGGTACCAATGACACAGGAAGAAAAAAAGATAAGGTCCTGATGAGAGAATATAGCAAATTAGCCTGGAATACAAAAAAGTAGGTCCTCGGTCGTAATATCTGAATTACTCCCAATGCTACATGCTAGTGAGAGTAGGAATTGCAGGATGGAGGAGATGAATGATTGGCTAAAGATCTGGTGTAGGACAGACGGATTCACATCTTTTGGTCATTTAAATCTCCTCTGGAGTAGAAGTGACTTGAATAAGAAGGATGGATTGTCCCTGAATTGGAAGGTGACTAATGTCCGGGCAGGGAGATTTGCTAGTGCTACTCGGGAAACATTAAACCAGTGAGGGAGTTGGGGTAAACCTAAAGAGATAGTGAGAAAAGAGGTAACTCTGAGGCTGGTACAGTTCAGAAGTCGAACAGTCAAGGCAGGCAAGGGCAAGGCACAGAACGAGGTAGAATCGAGCAGTTACACTGCATTTACTTCAATGCAAGAGGCCTGACAGGGAAGGCAGATGAGCTCAGGTTATGGTTTGTACATGGGACTGGGATATCATGGGTATTAAAGAAACATGACTGAGGGATGGATGTGACTGGAAGCTTCATATTCCAGGGTATAGATGCTATAGGAAGGATAGAAAGGGGGACAAGAGAGGAGGACGAGTGGCGTTTTTGATTAAGGATAGCATTACAGTTGTGCTTAGGGCAGATATTCATGGGAGTACATTCAGTGAAGGTATTTGGACGGAACTGGGAAATAAGAAAGGATTGATCACCTTATTGTTAATATCTGTGTGGGTTTCGTCTGATTGCTCTGGTTTCCTCCCACTATCTAAAGATGTGCAGGTTGGGTGGATTATCCAGGCTGAATTGCCCACAGTGTTCAGGGATGTGCTGGCTTGCTGGATTATCCATGGGAAATGCAGCATTACATGGGTAGGGTGAGCGTCTCTGAGGGTCAGTGTGGATGTGCTGGGCTGAATGGCCTGTTTTCCCACTGTCTGGATTCTCTGATAATTCTACTAGTTTTAAAATAGTTCCAGAAAAGAATAGACCAGATCTAAAAGTTGCTGTTCTAAATTGGATAAAGGTAAATTGTGATTGAACAAGGTGAAATCTTTCAATATTTCTTTGCTATTCCCAGGTAAAGGGGTGGCTGGAAAGTGGGAACATAAGGAATGGGAGCAGGAGTAAGCCATCTGGCCCCTCAAGCCTGCTCTGCCATTCAATAAGATCGGGGCTGATCTATTCATGACCTCAGCTCCACTTTCCTGCTCTCTCCCATAATCCTTAATTCCTTTCCTGTTCGTAAATCTACATTTTGACCTAAAGACATTCAAGATGAAAGCCTCAACTGTTTCAATCAGCTGGAAATTCCACAGATTCACAACCCTTTAGCTGAATCAGTTTCTCCTGAACTCAGTCCTAAATCTGATACCCCCTTATTTTGTCGCTCTGCACCCTAGTTTGTCCAGTCCATGATGGAAATAACCTCCCTGTTTCTATCTTAACTACTCCCTTCATAATTTTATATTTTTCCTATACAACCTCCTATTTTGCTAAATTCCAATGAGGATCGTGCCAGTTTTCTCAATCTCTCCTCATAAGGCAACCCTCTCAAATCCTGACTCGAACCTCGTCTGTACTCCCTCGTGTCAGTACATCCTTCCTGAAGTAAGGGGACCAAACCTGTACACAGTACTCCAGGTGTGGCCTCCCCAGCCCCCTGTACAGCTGCAGCATAACCATCCCTCTAGCAATGAAGGACAATATTCCCTTCACTGCCTTAATTACCTGCTGTACCTGCAAACCAACTTCCTGTGATTCATGCGCAAGGACACCCAGCTTCCTCTGCACAGCAGCATGCTGCATGTTTTCATCATTTCATCATCCAGTTTGCTGTTAGTCCGACCAAAATGAATGACCTCACGTTTCCTAACATTGTCCTCCATCTGCCAGACACTTACCCACCCATTTAACCTATCTGCAACCCTGTGTAGACTGACAGTGACCTCTGCACACATTTCTCTAACACTCATCTTAGTGTCGTCCACTTTTCATGAATCCAGCTGTGTCTGCTCGATGAGACAATTTCTATCCACACAGCTCACTATTTCTTTCTTGAGAGATCGGACATTTTCCCCACTACAGAAGTTATGCTAACACGTCCATTTTAAAATATTGGCATCACATTTGCAGCTTTCCAATCTGTTAGAACCGTGCCAGAGTCCAGCAAATTTTAGTGAATTATCACGAGTGTATTTGCTATTTACCCATTGCCATCTCTTACAGTCCCTGGGGAGGCATTTCATCACGGCCAGGAGACCCATCTACCTTTAGGCTGGTATCTTTCCCAGCACTGCCTCTTTACTGAGAATGATTGTTTCTCTGTCTTCATCTGCCATTGCCCCCATAGGCCTGCGACAATGAGTATATAGACAGTATGTTCCTGTTCAGGCCAAGGCTGGGAGGTGTAAGGAATGCTGCCTGTCAAGAGGAATTGTTTCTCTGGTCAAGAAAACGAAGGAGGGATATGGTAGATACAGACAGCTGGGTTTGTGTGAATACCTGGACGTGTATAGGGCAGGAGGAGTATACTCGAGGGAAATTAGGAGGGCTAAAAGGGGACGAGAGAGCTTTGTGAAATGTGTTTGGGGAAATCCAAAGAGATTCTAGAAATACACTAAGGACAAAAGAGTAACCAGGCAAAGAACAGCGACCATCCAAGATCAACAAAGCTGTCTATGGATTGGCAGGAGGCAGGAGAGATACTATCTGCGTATTTCATGTCAGCTTTTACTGAAGGAGGATATGAAAGTGAGAGAGTTTGGAAAAATAAATAGGGATAACTTGACAAGTGTCCATATTAGTTAGGAGGCTCTGAAACCTGTATAATGCTTCAAGATTGATAAATCCCTGATACATGATCAGGTGAATCCCAGAACTTTGTGGGAAGCTAGGGATGTGATAGTTGGGCCCTTCGCTGAGATATTTGTATCACCGAGGTGCTGGAAGACTGGAGACGTTATTTGAGAAATGTGATGAGGAAAGGCCAGGGAACAATACACTGGTGAGCCTGGAGTCAGGCAAGTTGTTGGAGGGCTTCTCAGGGAAAGGGCGTGTTGAGCCCTTAACTTTGCGGTGGTGGGTTCAAAAGATGATTTTGCTATTTGGATCTGTGACCCGACACTGGTGGTGGCAGCTGCTTTTGCTTGCGTCAGCTCAGCATCAGTTTCTTCACACAGTAAAGACTTCAACATGGAGAAGGTGGTTTTGGGGTGATATTTTAAACGAGTTGTCCTTGGGGACTGGACAGCGAACTGGTAATGTTTAAGTTCGACGAATAAAACCAAAAAGCAAGCCTGACCTCAGTAACAGAGATCATGACTTTAATTTCCTGAAATCGTACTCATTCATGTCCCGAATGCAAGGGATTCTACCATCTTTACCCAGTCCTGCCTACGAGAGACTCTAGGACCAGAAAAACATTAGCTGACCCTTAATTCAGGAATCCCCCCGTGTGGGGAAGCAGGCTAGTCGGCATTCCAGTCGCACGGTCCCTCCAAAGGGCATCCCACCAGACGCCACGCTATTCCCGATCCCATAAGCCTGAATTTCCCATTGTTGATCTCTTTAACTGGCACATCTTTGGTCAGAGGGAGGAATAAAAACGCAAACATACAGACAATGTGCAGACTGCCCACAGACAGAGACCCGAGGCTGGGATCACACCCGGGTTTGTGATGTAGCCAGGCAGCAACGAACAAGGGGTGAAGAATAAATGTTGTCCTGCCCAGTCATACTCACACACTGTGGGTGAATGAGAAAGAAGGAAAACACATTAAAAACATGGAAAACAGCATTTGTTTCTGAGTGGACACAATGTGAAAGGATCGTTCACTCTGGGTAGAAAAATGCCGCCAATACCACAGAGAAAGCAGGGCAATGTGGGAACTGCTGGAAGGGATTCAATTAACCACAGAAATGGAACCCCATTTAATCAGTAACACTGAGGAGAGGCCGTCCACCGGTCCCGTGATGGGAAGGGATCACTGAGCAAAACAACCTCCGGAGACTCCAGCAGGATTAAATATCCCATCAGCAGTTCGATTATGCTGTCAATGCGGCTGTTAATCCCAACCAACTGTCTGTTCCATAGCGTAAGTCATAGAGTCATACAGCATGAAAACAGGCTGGTCAGACCTACCAATCCATGCTGAATATACTGCCGAACTAGTCTAGTCACATTTGCCTCCTCCTGTACCCGCTCAGCAGTGATAATGTAGTTTTATTACTTTATCGTTAATCCAAATCCCAGGTAATATTTTGGGGACAAAGGGTTCAGATTCTGGCAGGACAGATGATGGAGTTTAAAAACTCTCGTGATGACCTGATTCAGTTGGTGTGTAAACTCCCACCTGATTCACTCATGCCAGTTCGGGAAGCAAACTGCCATAGTCATCTGTTCTATCCCACGTGAAACTCCAGATGTGTAATATCGTGGTTGACTCCTGACTGTCCTCTGGGAAATAACTGATGTACTAGACATGAAAGAAAAGATTTTATTTTTAAAATCTACTTTCCCATTTATGGATGGATCCAATTTTCCTTTAAATGTTGCAAATGCATCCTCGTCCATCACTTCCTCAGCAAGTTAATTGCACACGTAAAACACCCTCTCTAAAAGAAATGCCTCACGTCTTTTTTATAATGTCTCTTTTTCACTTAAAGATATGCCCTCTCGCCTTGAACTCCCCCTTCTGGGAAAAGGCAGCTATCGTTACCTTTAACTTACCTCTCTATAATTCATAAACTTCTATCAGGTCGCCGATCAAATCCTTAACCTAGAGTGAAAACATTCTCAATAGGAAAAAGTGAAAACTGCAGATGAGAGATCAGAGTCGAGAGTGTGCTGTGCTGGGAAAACACTGCAGGTCAGGCAGCATTTGAGGAGAAGGAGAATCGACGTTTCAGGCAAGAGCCTGATGAATGACACTTGCGTGAAAAGTTGATTCTCCTGCTCCTCGCATGCTGCCTTACCTGTTGTAGTTTTCCAGCACCCAATCTCCAATCTGAAAATAGTCTCAGCCTATCCAGCCTTTCATTTTAACTCAAACCTTCCACAGGCAACATGCGTGAATACCTTTTCTGAACCTACTCCAGCTGAATAATGTCATTCCTCCAACTGGGCGACCAGAATTGGACATAATATTCCAGAAGAGGCCTCATCAATGTCCTGCAAAACTTCAACATTTCGTGCACAAAGGACTGAGCAATGAAGGGAAGTGTGTCAATTGCCTTTTAACCATCCTGTCTGTGTGCGATGCAAACTACAAGAAATTATGTACCTGTACCCCGAGTTTCCGTGTTCTCCAACACTACGCAAAGCCGTACTCTTTTTGATGTACCATGCTACATTTATCCAGATTGAACTCCATGTTACATTTTTCAGTCCGTCGACTCATTGGATAAAGATCCTTTTGAGTCTTAGATAATCTTCCTCACTGTCTACAATTCTGGCGTCGCCTGCAAATCTACGAAGCATGCTTGCTGTGAGTACCACTGTTTTCTCATATAGATCAATGATTCATATTTACTTGTCATGATCGTCATTTATCAATGCAGATCATACAACAGTTAGTCATGCAATTAACCATGAGGAAGAAAGCCGCAGACTGCAGGGAGATATCAAACAATTGGAAAGAAAAATGGTGAAAGCAATTCATTCCAGGCAAGTGGGCGATCGTGAAGCAGAATCAAACTTAAATCAGCCGCCCACGCTCCAGGTGTGGCACTCAGCTGTCTCAGCAAGATGCACGATAGATTGCTATGTCATTATAAAGGGGAACAAGTTTTCCCCTTTGACCAGGAGCACTCCCAACCTCGGAATTGCTTGTGCCTCTAAAATGTCATAGAAATGCCGTGCATTCACCGGAGCCATCGAGTATCTCTGTGACCTTATTCCCATCCCGATTTCAAGTTGGATCTTCGCGACTGCGCCACTCAGTTCCTCTGATTCTGGGGCTGGGAATTGGGACTATGTGGCAGCAGTGGTTACTGCCTTGTGTGGGGAAACCGGTGAAGGAGCCGATGTTAAACTGCATTGTTATTGAAGCATACATTTCAACAAAACCTGCACTGTCCCCGGAGTCTTTGATGTTTTGGAGAAATCTATTTGTCTCAGCCTTCAGCATATTAATGATGGAATCACCACAGCCTCTGGGGGCACTGATGTTAAACAGTCAGCCCATTCTGATTTCCCACATATCTGCCACTGTTCGCTAAGCACTGATATTGTGCATTTTTTGTTCTGCCTAACATTTTTTATGCTACTGGAGTGGAGCTGCTAGTGTACTTGCCTGTGGAATGCCGTGATCGTATAGTGGTTAGTACTCTGCGTTGTGGCCGCAGTAACCTCGGTTCGAATCCGAGTCACGGCAGTAATTTCTCTATCTGCCCCAGTTTTTGTGAAACACGGAGGAATCAGTTGTTTTAACATGGTCATTTTCTCCAAGGTGATGACTTTTTTTCCTTCAAATTCTGCTCGCTCACATCTCTGTGTTTCATATGTCAGAATTCAAATCCACCCCTTCTCAGAGATTTCTCTCCCTCCTGCGATCACAAACTGAACTTTCCGTCCCACACCCCCGTTTCATTAATTTCGTGACTCCGGTGTTGGACAATGGTGTACAAACTTAAAAATCACACAACACCAGGTTAGAGTCTACCAGGGTTAAATGAGCACTACCTTTCGGAGCGCTGCTCTTTCATCATTGTTTGTGGAGTCATTTCCTGTTTCATTAAGGCACTGCAGAATCTAACACTGACTCTCACATAGATACCGTTCACTCTGTGGGGGTCAAGCTCAGGAAATTGACGCAGGACAATATCGAGGAAAAGCGACTTCATTGGGAAAGATTAGTTTCACGGGTTTTCTGCAATGGCCGAGCGCTATTACCACTTGACTGTTAATTCTGATGCCAAGCATATGAAGCAGGGACCCGGGTTTGACTCCAACCATGCCAGGTGTTAGAATTGGGATTCAATAAATATCTGGAATTACGAATCTAATAACTCCTATAAATCCATGGTCAATTGTTGAATAAACAAAATCATCGGGTTCACTGACGTCCTTTAAGGAAGGAAACAGCCATTCTTACCTGGTCGGGCCTCCATGTGACTCCAGACTCACTGCAATACGGTTGAGTCTCAACTGCCTGCTGTGCAATTAGGGATCACAATCAATGCTGCGGAGGCAGTGACGCTCTCATACTGTAACAGAATAGAAAAAAAAATGTTCATTCGGCTCTAGCTGGGGTACTGTGTGCAGTTGTGCAATTCACAGTGTAGCAATGATAAGATGGCACTGGGAACATTGAAAGAGAGATTCACTGGGATATTGTCTGGGCTGGAGAGTTTCATTTATAAGGAAAGATTGGACAGACTGTGGTTGTTTATCACCGAACAGAGGAGATTGGAGAAGACATGACTGAGATGTACAAAATAATGAGGGATATGGATAGGATAGACTGAAAGAAGCGTTTCTTATTGATGGAGGGATCGAACACCGGGGCCAAGAGATTTCGGCAAAAGGCAGAAAGGTTTGAGTAGATGTGTGGCAAGGGTCAGAGAGGCTGAAACACTTTTAACTTGAAAAAAATTCAGATGTGAATTTGTGATGATAAGGAATGTAAGATTATGGGCCAAGCGATGGAAAACTTGATTCAGGTCGTTGAGCAGTTGTGTTGGACAAGGGCGGCCACAACAGGCTGAAGGGCTTCCTTCGATGTTGTTGTCCTCCACAGTATCGTGGTTAGTGTCCCCTCCTGTCACAGGACTCAATTCTCCACTGGGGGCATCGTAAATGTTTTAAATCTGTCGTTCTGTTACCCAGTGAAGGTTATTAATGCCTAGCCTTCCATTCTCGGTGGGACGTGTCACAGGAAGGACAGTGCTGTTTGAATCAGCTGGGCAAGGACTGCAGCTACTGGGGAGAGAGAGGGTCAGTGAAAGTGCTAACACGTAACTTCTGCAAACTGCACATTGTGTTTGTGTTGCAATGAAAACCATTACGTAGAGTTGTTCCTGACTGATGTGTTTATTTAAAGCAGGAATCTGAGGAAGGAAACAGAGTAAACCCATTCAGATCTGAGTGCAGAAACATTTCCTGCTGCACTAATGAGGTTGTACAGCGTAGAACCGCGTTTGAATGCATTGAATTCGGGTTGATGGGAGAGATTAGGTGCAATAGTTTATACAGTGGGATTGTGAATTTTAATGTAACGCTCCACACAAAGTTCTGATCAGTATTTCAAACAGTCAATTGGAATTGAGCCACAGAAAACGTTTCCAATGAAACGAAACTTTCATTCTTTCACAACCTTTTGCTGTGTGAATCATACGGCGATCCATCATCCAGCATGGTCACCAAGTTGGCAACAATAAAAGATCCACCAATTTTCTTTTGCAATCACAATTGCACATAGCCCAGTGCCATTTGTTATCTCCAGGCCAAAGCACATTTCTTGATCATGAGCTTATGAGCCGAGTTCCTGATCTGTCTGATCAGTTTGGAAACCTTTTCTATCACTTCATCCCACCCCCTCAGAATTCTACATTTATCAATAAAATAAGGCGTTAGACCAAATGATGTAGGATTGGAAGTCGGCCATTCAATGAACTCAGGGCTGATCTGATAATCCTCAACTCCATTCGCCAGCATTGCCTCGACAAAGCTTCATCATCCTTCTGATAAATATCTGTCTGGCACAGTTTGAAAATACACAACAATTCAGCCTCGACAATAGTTTTGGTAAGGAGTTCTACCGATTCACTGGCCCCTGAGCAAAGAAATTACTCCACATTTCTGAATTAAATAGGCAATATATAATTCTGAGTTCATGTCCTCTGGTGCTCTCCTCATACCAGAGAGTAAACTACCTGCCAGTAACTACCCTGTCAAGATCCCATGAATATTGAACGTTCATAAATGTTATTATGTGATTATAGAGCTCCACTCCGTCTCCTTTGTTTCAAGGACAATAATTCCAGCCTAATAATTATTTCCACGAAGCTCCATTTACTGCAGTGTTGACAACATGTTCGTAAATCTCTGCTGTCGCCTCCAGTGTCCTTACATATTATTAAGGCAGGTTGAGACATTTATGCGAAGAAACGGTTGAAATTTCAAGCACAGAAGGGGAATTGGAACTTGAAATCAGACAGCGAGTGGAAGTGTGCAGATTGGTCCACACAAGGACGCAATAGAGTAATGATCACTCTGACACGGAGGAATTCAGTTACATTGAAGCCATTGAATGACAATCATTTGTCAGAGTTTTTTCCCTGTATTTGGTCCTTGTGGGTCAATCTGATTCTAATCGCTTTCTGATTTCAAGTTCCAATTTCCGTCTGCGCCTAAAATTTCAACCCGTTTCCTCGCTGAAATTTCTCCACCTGTCTTAATAATATGTAAGGACGCTGTAAGGAACAGCGCAGACCTTACTAACATGTTGCTAACTCTGTATACAGTAGAACTTTGTGGAATGATTGGTTAGGCTGGGATTACTATCCTTGAAACAAAGGAGATGGAGGGGAACTTTATAATCTCACAATAACAATTATAAATGTTTAATATTCGTGGAATCTTGACAGGGTAGATACGGGCAGGTGGCTTGCCCTATGCTCTGAGGAGAGAACTAGAGGACATAATCTCAGAATTAGATATTGCCCATTTAATTCAGAAATGAGGAGTAATTTCTTTGCTCAGGGGTCAAAGAATCTGTGTCATTTTCCAGTAACCGCTGTTGAGACTGTGTGTTGGGTATTTTCAAACTGTGCCAGATAATTAATCAGAAAGATTATGAAACATTGTCGAGCTAAATGAGCAGAAAGGAGTTCAAGATTGTCAAATCACACAACACCAGGTTATAGTCCAACAGGTTTAATTGGAAACACTCTAGCTTTCGGAGCGACCCTCTTTCATCAAGTGATAGTCAGGTGACTATCGCCTGATGAAGGAGCATCGCTCTGAAAGCTAGTGTGCTTCCAATTAAACCTGTTGGACTATAACCTGGTGTTGTGTGATTTTTAACTTTGTACACCCCAGTCCAACACCGGCATCTCCAAATCAGATCATCCATGAGTTCGTTGAATGGTTGAGCAGACTCCTTTTGCTGAATAGCATACTTCCACTTGGTTTAACATTTGCGTCTAACGCCTTATTTTATTCATAAGTTCAGAATTGTGAGGGGATGGGATGACGTGACAGTAAAGGTTTAATAAACAGGTCAGGCAGATCAGAAACAAGGCTCATAAACTCTGCAAGAAGAAATGTGCTGTGACCTGGGGGCAACAAATGACACTGGCACAGCACAGGTGGCTGTGTACAGAAGCTGTGATTGCTGAAGGAAGTTGCTCGGTCTTATACAGTTGGCAAGTCAGTGATCACGCTGGATGTTGGATCGTTGTATGATTCACACACATTAGAAATTTGTGAAAGAATGAAATGTTTGTTTCATTGGAGAAATTTTCTGCGGTTCCAATTCCGAGTGACTGTTTGAAATACTGATCAGATCTTTGTGTGAAGTGTTAGGTTAAAATACTCATGAACAACCCCACTGGATAAACTTGTGCTCCCGATCTCTTGTTTTTTTTTTCTCTTTCTTTCGATGTAAATTCATAGAAAGACAAGGTGGAATGCAGGGGAGAAAGAAAAATGCGTTCCTTCTCATTACACCAATTTCATCTAAAATTGAGTAAAATGACTGCTGTCACTCTTCATTTCGAATTTAATGTTTTGTCAATTATTTGTGAACCTCCCGTGCAGTGAAGGGCAAGAACAAGATTCTCGATCCAGTGTAGACCAGCGTGTGAGATGCAAAGAAAATCTGCTCGAGCGGTGCTGTAAAATTAGTAACCAGAGTGTGACTCGATCCCGTGAATGTGGAGCACAGCGGTACAATAATCCACCACCATAATCGCTCAGTCTCCTCAGCACATTTTGTAGAGAGGTGACATGTGACCTCATCAGGTTACATGTGGTGAAAGTCATGGATGAGAAAGTTCCATAGCGGAATCGAATCCACACCATTGTGTTTCTGCTTTCACCAGAATTGTAATAACAGCAAATTCCAATGAATCAGCTTCAGGAAAATACTGCTTAGAAAAACAGAGGGTTAAAGTGCAAATGAAAACCCACCAGTTTGGTTGCTCGTTGCTTTGGCAGATTTCACTGAGTATTAAATGGACCAAACATCATGGTGTTTGTTCTCACATTCTTAACGCATGTGATGAAAGCGGGAAGTCGATCTCCAAGCAACTGGTCACTTCCTATCCATTGTGTAATATCTTCCCTTCACAGTAAATAAAAATCCATTCAGTTCATTTACAATGTTTTAGGTGGAATATTATGCCAAATCTTTCAAAATGCAGACTTTTGGAACCGAATCTTATTCAGCAGCACACATTAAAGAAATTTATTTACATTTAAAGTCAACCAACTTAGACATTGTTTACCCGTAACTTCCGACCGACTTCACCCCACCCCTACACCTTTACCGAGCCACAAGCTGTCTCTCTCCTTGTGAAATTTATTCCTTGCATGTCACCAAATGTGCCTTTCCAAATACTTTGAAAAACAGATTCTCCGAGTGACACAATTCTGTTCTCATCATTTCTTTGTCCTTTAAAGGCTTTATCAAAGGAATTGAATGCCTGACATCTAGATGATTACTTACTTGAAAGAGGGAATTTTCCACCTATTTACTCTGTCCAAACATTTCATAACCTAAAAAAAACCCATTAAGTCTTCCTTGGTTCAGGGATAACTGTTCTCAGTTTTCCAAGAAGACAAGTGAATAAAATCTCATCCTCAGTACACCCCCATCAGCATCTTCTCTAATGGTTTTACACCCCAGTAAACACCGTCATTATCAATTCATAGAATCACAGAATCCGACAGTGCAGAAAGAGCATTTCAGTCAATCAAGCCAATGTCGACTCTCTGAAGAGCAACTCACCCAGACCTAGCTCTCCTCCGTATTTCCTTATATTTCACCAGAAGAAGGGGCAACCTTCCCCCTTGTGATGTCAAATAAACCTGTTGGGCTATAACCTGGTGTCCTGTGACTTCTGACCTTGTACCCCCGTTACCCGTGGCTAATTCATTAAACTTACTTAAATCACTCCCTGGACACGAGAGCGCAATTTAACTTTGCCAATCAACATAACCGTCAGACCGAACAGCAGTGCGAATTACTGAGCCAATGTTCCATCAATGTGAGCAAAACCTGTATAATTTTTAATGCCTTTATACCCTGGTAACTCTGCCTCATCAAAGCAAATCAACCCAAATTCAATGTATCGAAACGTTACTCTGTGCTTTACGATCTGATTCCTGCTGCGGAAATGTTTCTGCATTCATATTTAAATGTTTTTACGCTGTTTTTTCCTCATCTTCCTGCTTCCACTAAACACTTCAATCCAGAACAAGTCTGTCAAATGCGTTTCATTCCAACACAGTAACAATGTGCAGTTTGCAGAAGTCACGTGTTTGCGCTTTCACTGACACGCTGCCTTCCTGAGAGCTGCAGTCGTTCCCCACCTTGATACAGGCAGCACTGTCCTCCATATGACATGCCCTATCGAGAATGGAAGGACAACTATCAATACCCGCACTTTGGAATGGAGCGACAGTTTTAAAATATTTTCACTGTCCCCAGTGGAGAATTCAGCCCTGTCACAGCCGGGGACACGAACTACTTTACTACCGAGGACAAGAGTGTCAAAAGAGGCCTTTCAACCAATTGTGGCCACAGTTGTCAAAAACACCTGCCTAATGAACTGAATCCCATTTCACAATGTTTATCCCACAGCCGTATATGCGTTGGCATCACAAGTTCACATCTGAATGTTTATTCAGGCTATAACAGTATCTAGGAGAAAGTGAGGACTGCAGATGCTGGAGATCAGAGCAGAAAATGTGTTGTTGGAAAAGCGCAGCAGGTCAGGCAGCATCCAAGGGGCAGGAGAATCGACGTTTCGGGCATGAGCCCTCTTCCTGAAGAAGGGCTCATGCCCGAAAAGTCGAATCTCCTGCTCCTTGGATGCTGCCTGACCTGCTGCGCTTTTCCAACAACACATTTTCAGCTATAATAGTGTCTGCCACTCTGAACAATTCAGACAGTGTATTCCAAATTCCAACCACCCACTGGCTGATAAAGCATTTTCGCACATCTTCTCAAATCTTTCTGCCTTTCTCCTTAAATGTCTGGCCCCTGCTAATCGATCCCTCCATCAATGGAAAACTCGTTCAGTCAACCTTGTCCATACCCTAAACCAATCATGTCTCCTCTACATCTCCTTTGCACTGCGACAAACTGTCCACTTTGTCCTGTCTTTCTTCCAAACTGAAACTCTTCATCTCAAACAATATCCCGGTAAATATCTCCTGCAATGTTTTCAGTGTGATTACTTTCCTGCGATAATGTGACTTGCAAAACTGCACACAACACTCTTGCTTGAACCTAATGAGCATTTGTTTTAAAGTTTCTGTATTAGTAAGAGGGCGATTCTGGCTAAGCAGAATTTATTACACATTCATAATTGCAGAGAGCGCTGTTGAGACTCAACCATATTGCTATGAGTCTGAAGTCACATGCAGGTCAGACCAAGTAAGGACAGCAGATTCCATCCTGAAATGACATCAGTGAACCAGTTGCTCTTTTTTTCAACAAATGTCAATGATCTATAATAGTCATTATATTCTTCATTGCAGATATTTTCTGAATCTAAATTTTACAATCTGGCATGGTGGGACTCAAGCCCGAGTATCCAGACTATTACCTCGCTCTCTCGATTATCAGTCCTATGAAATTACCACAAGACCAACGCAGAAAGCCACAAAAGCTGATCTTTTCCAATTAAATCGCTTTTTCCCAAAACTGCCCTGGGTCTTTTCCATGAGCCTGACGCTCAAATTGTCTCTGGCCTATGTCAGTAAAAGCTGCTCCATGGGGATTGCTTTCACAACCGCGGTATTCAAATGGATCGACTTGTTTGAAGGTCCCAATGGTGGGATTGGTGCACGTTCACCCAGCAACAGTGACCGCAGTACTCACAGAACAGTATGAATGTGAAAGAGAGTGATAGATTGTGCATTGCATCAGAGAAATGGGAGGAGGGACGGAAAGAGGTTTAATGATCGTGGGAAGGAGAGGAATCACCGACAACGGGTGTGTTTGAATCCTGATATATGAAACGCAGAGATGTGAGAATGCGAAATTTGAAGATAAACCAATTAATTTCTTATGATGTGTGACACAAAGGACAATGAAGAGAACATTTAGTGCCGTGATATGGTTTCAAATCGAGGTTACTGTGGTCACAATGCAAAAAACAGACGACCACGATCACAGTAACCACAGAACAGGATGCTTGCAAGCAGCAATATGTATACTAGCAGAGGAAATTTTCGGAAGAATAGCAAATGTACATATCAGTACTCAGCTAACAGTGACAGACTTGTGGGAACTGAGAATGAGCTGAATCTTTCAGTTCGATGTCCTCAGAAGCTGTAGAGCTCCCTTGAATGAGAATGTTGAAAAATGAGATTGATCGATTTCGACAAAACATCAAAGACTCGGGGCACAGTACAGGATATTGTTGAAATGTATGCTTCATTAGCATTTTAGCTTAACATCGGCCGCCCACATCAAAACGGAAATGGGGATGGGAATGAGTGTGCGGAGTTACTTTTTGTCTCCATTGATGCAATAGGCGACAGTGCGGTCCTTCTGTGATGGAATGGAGGCGCAAGAAATTCCTCGGTTGAGTATGCTCCTGATCAAGGGAATAGTTGTCCCCGTTTATACTATCACAGTGATCTACAGTGCATCTTGCTAAGACAGCTGAGTGGCATAACGGGAGCGTGTTGAGCCCTTAACTTTGCAGTGGTGGGTATAAAAGATTGCTATTTGGATCTGTGATTCCGACACTGGCGGTGGCAGCTGTTTTTGCTTGCATCAGCTCAGCATCAGTTTCTTCCCACAGTAAAGACTTCAACATGGAGAAGGTGGGGTTGGGCTGATATTTTAAACTAGTTGTCCTTGGGGACTTGGACAGCGAACCGGTAATGTTTAAGTTCGATGAATAAAAGCTAGAATTCAAGCCTGACCTCAGGAACAGAGATCATGACTTTAATTTCCTGAAATCGCACTCATTCATGTCCCGTATGCAAGGGATTCTACCATCTTTACCCAGTCCTGCCTACGAGAGACTCCAGGACCAGACAAAACATTATCTGACCCTTAATTCAAGAATCTGCACGTGTGGGGAAGCAGGCTAGTCGGTCCTTCCAGTCCACACGGTCCCTCCGAGGGCATCCCACCAGACCTCCCGCTATTCCCTATCCCATAAGCCTAAAATTCCCATTGTTGATCTCTTTAAATGGCACATCTTTGGTCAGAGGGAGGAATAAAAACGCAAACACACAGACAATGTGCAGACTGCCCACAGACAGAGACCCGAGGCTGGGATCACACCCGGGTTTGTGATGCAGTCAGGTAGCAACGAACAAGGGGTGAAGAATAAATGTTGTCCTGACCAGTGATACTCACACACTGTGGGTGAATGAGAAACAATGAAAACACATTCACAACATGGAAAACAGCATTTGTTTCTGAGTGGACATAATTTGAAAGGATCGTTCACTCTGGGTAGAAAAAATGACGCCAATACCACAGAGAAAGCAGGACAATGTGGGAACTGCTGGTCGGGATTCAATTAACCACAGAAATGGAACCCCATTTAATCAGTAACACTGGGGAGAGGCCGTTCACCAGTCCCATGATGGGAAGGGATCACTGAGCAAAACCACCTCCGGAGACTTGACATATCCCATCAGGTGTTCGATTATGCTGTCAATGCGGCTGTTAATCCCAACCAACTGTCTATTCCATAACGTAAGTCATAGAGTCATACAGCATGAAAAGAGGCCCGTCAGACCGACCAATCCATGCTGAACATACTGCCAAATAAATCTAGTCACATCAGCCTGCTACATGTACCCGCTGAGCGGTGATAATGTAGTTTTATTACTTTATTGTTAATCCAAATCCCAGGTAATATTTTGGGGACAAAGGTATCAGATTCTGGCAGGACAGATGATGGAGTTTGAAGACTCTCGTGATGAACTGATTAAGTTGGTGTGGAAACTCCCACCTGATTCACTCATGCCAGGTCAGGAAGCAAACTGCCATAGTCATCTGTTCTATCCCACGTGAAACTCCAGATACGTAATATCGTGGTTGACTCCTCATTTTCCTCTGGGAAATAACTGATGTACTAGGCATGAAAGAAAAGATTTTATTTTAAAAATCCCACTTTCCCATTCATGGATGGATCCAATTTTCCTTTAAATGTTGCAAATGCATCCTCGTCCATCACTTCCTCAGCAAGCTAATTGCACACGTAAAACACCCTCTCTAAAAGAAATGCCTCACGTCTTTTATATAATGTCTCTCTTTTTCACTTAAACATATGCCCTCTCGCCTTGAACTCCCCCTTCTGGGAAAAGGCAGCTATCGTTACCTTTAACTTACCTCTCTATAATTCATAAACTTCTGTCAGGTGGCCGCTCAAATCCTTAACCTAGAGTGAAAACATTCTCAATAGGAAAAAGTGAAAACTGCAGATGAGAGACCAGAGTCGAGAGTGTGCTGTGCTGGAAAAGCACAGCAGGTCAGGCAGCATTTGAAGAGAAGGAGAATCGACGTTTCGGACAAGAGCCTGATGAATGACACTTGCGTGAAAAGTTGATTCTCCTGCTCCTCGCATGCTGCCTTACCTGTTGTAGTTTTCCAGCACCCCAACATCTAATCTGAAAATAGTCTCAGCCTATCCAGCCTTTCATTTTGACTCAAACCTTCCACAGGCAACATGCGTGAATGCCTTTTCTGAACCTACTCCAGCTGAATAATATCATTCCTCCAACTGGGCGACCAGAATTGGACATAATATTCCAGAAGAGGCCTCATCAATGTCCTGCAAAACTTTAACATAACGTCCCAACTCCTGTGCACAAAGGACTGAGCAATGAAGGGAAGTGTGTCAAATGGCTTTTTAACCATCCTGTCTGTGTGCAATGCAAACTACAAGAAATTATGTACCTGTACCCCAAGCTTCCGTGTTCTCTAATACTACGCAAAGCTCTACTCTTTTTGATGTACCAAAATGCAATACCTTCCATTTATCCAGACTGAGCTCCATGTTACATTTTTCAGTCCATCGACTCATTGGATTAAGATCCTTTTGAATCTTAGATAATCTTCCTCACTGTCTACAATTCTGATGTTGCCTGCAAATCTACGAAGCATGCCTGCTGTGAGTACCACTGTTTTCTCATATAGATCAATGATTCATATTTACTTGTAATGGCCGTCATTTAGCAATGTGCAGATCATATAACAGTTAGTCATGCAATTAACCATGAGGAAGAAAGCCGCAGACTGCAGGGAGATATGAAACAATTGGAAAGAAAAATGGTGAAAGCAATTCATTCCAGGCAAATGGGTGATCGTGAAGCAGAATCAAACTTAAACCAGCCGCCCACGCTCCAGTTGTGGCACTCAGCTGTCTCAGCAAGATGCACGATAGATTGCTATGTCATTATAAACGGGAAAAAATTTCCCTTCCGCCACGCCTTTGACCAGGAGCACTCCCAACCTCGGAATTGCTTGTGCCTCTAAAATGTCATAGAAATGCCGTGCATTCACCGGAGCCATCGAGTATCTCTGTGACCTTATTCCCATCCCGATTTCAAGTTGGATCTTCGCGACTGCGCCACTCAGTTCCTCTGATTCTGGGGCTGGGAATTGGGACTATGTGGCAGCAGTGGTTACTGCTTTGTGTGGGGAAACCGGTGAAGGAGCCGATGTTAAACTGCATTGCTATTGAAGCATACATTTCAACAAAACCTGCACTGTTCCCGGAGTCTTTGATGTTTTGGAGAAATCTATTTATCTCAGCTTTCAGCATATTAATGATGGAATCACCACAGCCTCTAGGGGCATCGATGTTAAACGGTCAGCCCATTCTGATTTCCCACATATCTGCCACTGTTCGCTAAGCACTGATATTGTGCATTTTTTGCTCTGCCTAACATTTCTTATGCTACTGGAGTGGCATAGTTAGTGTGCGTGCCTGTGGGATGCCGTGATCGTATAGTGGTCCGTACTCTGCGTTGTGGTCGCAGCAACCTCGCTTCGAATCCGAGTTACGGCAGTAATTTCTCTATCTGCGCCAGTTTTTGTGAAACACGAAGTAATCAGTTGTTTTAACATGGTAATTTTCTCCAAGGTGATGACTTTTTTCCTTCAAATTCTGCTCACTCACATCTCTGTGTTTCATATGTCAGAATTCAAACCCACCCGTTCTCAGAGATTTCTCTCCCTCCTGCGATCACAAACTGAACTTTCTGTCCCACACCCCCGTTTCATTAATTCGTGGACGATGGTGTGGAAACTTAAAAATCACACAACACCAGGTTAGAGTCTACCAGGTTTAAATGAGCACTAGCTTTCGGAGCTATATTCTTTCATCATGTGGTTGTGGAGTCATTTCCTGTTTCATGAAGGCACTGCAGAATCTAACACTGACTCTCACATTGATACCATTCAGTCCGTGCTGCTGCAGTCACTGTTGCTGGGTGAACGTGCCCCAAGCCCACAATCGGGACCTGAAGACCAGTTTATCCATTTGGTTACCACTGTTGTAAGGCCAATCCTCAGGTAGCAGCTTTTACCGACATGGAGCAGAGATTATTGGGTGGTCAAGCTCAGGAAATTGACGCAGGACAATACCGAGGAAAAGCGACTTCATTGGGAAAGATTAGCTTCACGGTTTTTCTGCAATGGCCGAGCACTATTACCACTGGACTGTTAACTCAGATAACAAGCAAATGAAGCAGGGACCCAGGTTTGACTCCAACCATGCCAGGTGTTAGAATTGAGATTCAATAAATATCTGGAATTACGAATCTAATAACTCCTATAAATCCACGGTCAATTGTTGAAAAAACAAAATTATCGAGTTCACTGACGTCCTTTAAGGTGGGAACCTGCCATTCTTACCTGGTCGGGTCTCCATGTGACTCCAGACTCACTGCAATATGTTGAGTCCCAACTGTTCGCTGTGCAATTAGGGATCGTAATCAATCCTGCCGAGGCAGTGACGCCCTTATACAGTAAAAGAATAGAAAAAAAGATCATTCGGCTCTAGCTGGGGTACTGTGTGCAGTTCTGCAATTCACAGTATAGCAGTGGGAACATTGAAGGAGAGATTCACTGGAATATTGTCTGGGCTGGAGAGTATCATTTATGAGGAGAGATTGCACAGACTGGGGTTGTTTATCACCGAACAGAGGAGATTGGAGAAGACATGACTGAGATGTACAAAGTAATGAGGGATATGGATAGGGTAGACTGAAAGAAGCGTTTGTTATTGATGGAGGGATCGAACACTGGGGCCAAGAGATTTCGGGAAAAGGCAGAAAGGTTTGACTAGATTCGTGGAAAGGGTCAGAGAGGCGGAAACCCTTTTAACTTGAAAAAATTCAGATGTGAATCTGTGATGACAAGGAATGTAAGACTATGGGCTAAACGATGGAAAACTTGATTCAGGTCGTTGAGCAGTTGTGTTGGACAAGTGCGGGCACAACAGGCTGAAGGGCTTCCTTCGATGTTGTTGTCCTCCACAGCATCGTGGTTCGTGTCCCCTCCTGTCACAGGACTCAATTCTCCGCTGGGGGCATCGTAAAGGTTTTGAATCTGTCGTTCTGTTACCCAGTGAAGGTTATTAATGCCTAGCCTTCCATTCTCGGTGGGACGTGTCACAGGAAGGACAGTGCTGTCTGAATCAGCTGAGGAAGGACTGCAGCTCCTGGGGAGAGAGGGTGTCAGTGAAAGGGCAAACACATAACTTCTGCAAACTGCACATTTTGTTTGTGTTGGAATGAAAACCATTATATAGAGTTGTTCCTGACTGATGTGTTTATTTAAAGCAGTAATCTGAGGAAGGAAATAGAGTAAACCCATTCAGATCTGAGTGCAGAATCATTTCCTGCTGCACTAATGAGGTTGTACAGCGTAGAACCGCGTTTGGACGCATTGAATTCGGGTTGATGGGCGCAACTTGCTTTCACTAGGTTGAGTTACCACTGTGTAAAGCCATTGCACATGATACAGATGGTGCTCAATGTGATAGTACATTTGCTCAGTGCTTCGCACTGCTGTTAAGTCTGTAGGTTAGATGGATTGGCCATGTTAAATTGCGCTGGTGTGTCCAGGGAGTGAATTCATTAAGTTAAGTAAATTAGCCATGGGTAACGTAGTGATAATGTCAGCAGTCATACTATTCCAGGTTTTATTCTAGCAGGTTTATTTGATATAACAAGCCAGAGGCTTGCGGTGATAGAGAGGGGGGCTAGGTCTGGTTGAGATGCTCTTCAGAGTGTACTTACAGACTCGATTGGCTGAATTGTACTTTCTGCATTGTAGGGAATCTGTGATTCTATCAGAGAGAGGCAAATGCCAGCGCTTCTTGGGGTACGAAGACATTAGAGGATGATGCTGACAGCGTTTAGTGTGGATAGAATTTTATTTCTTCGTGCGTTTGAAAATTTGAAACTGAACAAAACAAAACCGAATGTAAGTTTTCCAGAGTACGTGAGGTTTGGAGAGAGGAAGTAGGTGGTAAATTCTCTCTTTCAATTCGGTAAATATCTGAACGTCACTCTTTGAAAGCCATCGATTTAGGGCAAAGGAATGATGGGAACAGAATTTCTGTCACTCGGAGAATTCGTTTCCAAAATATTTGGAAAGGCACATTTATAGACACACAAGGAGTGAGTTTCATCAGAAGAGAGACAGCTTATGGCCAGGTAAAAGAGTAAAAGCGGGGTGTGGGGGATGGAAGGTGCGAGGAAACAATGTCTAATTTGGATAATTTTAGATGTAAAGAAACATCGGAAACGTATGCAGCTAAATAAGATGCAGCAAAAAAAAACTCAGCGTTTTGAAAGATTGAAATTAATATTCCACATGAAGTATTATAAATGGAACAGAGCCGATTTGGTATATTGTCAAGGAAAGTTCTTCCATAACGAACAGGAAGTGACTCGTCCCTTGAAGATCGATTTCCTGCTTTAATCACATGCCTTAAAGATGCGAGGATATTTGCCATGATGTTGGGTTCATTTGATACCTACTGAAATCTGCCGACGTAACTGAGCATCAAAACTGGCATCTTGTTTTGTAGTTTAACCTTCTGGTTTTCTCAGCAGTAGTTCCTTTAAGCTGAAATCAATTCGGAGCAAAATTGAATGCAACATTAAACGTTCCAATCATATAAATCCACTTCACTTCCGATCATTGCAATGAACAGAGTGAGGGTGCAGCAAAATTAATAAAATAAAATGAACAAAACTGCTTTGCTGGGAATTTTACCCAGTCCAGGTTCAGCCATATGAGAAAGACAATCGAGCTAATACATCACCTTCACTTTTCTCCCCATATATACTTCTTCAGGTGAGAGAGAAACTGTCTGAAGAAATTATGAGTCAAGACTAAATGTGCGTGTAAATGTGACGGGAATTTCATGTTTGTTGGTTCATTCTGAGACAGGTCCGACTCGGAATGAATCAAGGACAAGATATTCCTTCCAAGGACGAGGTCAATTCCTTGAAATTTGCTGATATTATTATTCCACTTAAAACAGAAACATAATGGTGTGGAATCGATTCCGCTCAGGCAATTTCTTATCCCCTAGGTGCACCATATGTAATCTTGATGTGGTCATATGTGAGCCCCTTTGCCATGGCCTTAAGTGGCCCTAAGTTAAACCGACGGGTTGGTCTGCCATTGTGCATGTGTGGATTTGAATCCTACTGGGGCTCTTACTTCTATCAAACGCAGCTGTGGATTCCCTTTGTGCCTTGCATCTTTAGTATACAAAGGATGGGGAATCTTGCTTTTGCCCTTCATTGCACTGGAGATTTGTGATAAATCAATACCTCATCAAAGTCGAAATAAAGCAAGTTGATTCTGTTGTAAGTTAAATTGGAATAATGAAAAGGAGTGCAAACGTTTCTTTCCTCCTTTCATTTCATCTTGACTTTCTATGAATTTATATTGAATGAAAGTGAAACAAATAAGGAGAGATTAGGTGCAATAGTTTATCCAGTGGGATTGTGAATTTTAATGTAACGCTCCACGCAAAGTTCTGATCAGTATTTCAAACAGTCAATTGGAATTGAGTCACAGAAAACGTTTCCAGTGAAACGAAACTTTAATTCTTTCACAACCTTTGTTGTGTGAATCATACTGCGATCCGTCATCCAGCATGGTCACCAAGTTGGCAACAATAAAAGATCCACCAATTTTCTTTAGCAATCACAATTGCACATACCCAACTGAAATGTGCCCTGTGTCATTTGTTATCTCCAGGCCACAGCACTTTTCTTGATCATGAGCTTATGAGCCGAGTTCCTGATCTGTCTGATCAGTTTGGAAACCTTTTCTATCACTTCATCCCACCCCCTCAGAATTCTACATTTATCAATAAAATAAGGCGTTAGACCAAATGATGTAGGATTGGAAGTCGGCCATTCAATGAACTCAGGGCTGATCTGATAATCCTCAACTCCATTCGCCAGCATTGCCTCGACAAAGCTTCATCATCCTTCTGATAAATATCTGTCTGGCACAGTTTGAAAATACACAACAATTCAGCCTCGACAATAGTTTTGGTAAGGAGTTCTACCGATTCACTGGCCCCTGAGCAAAGAAATTACTCCACATTTCTGAATTAAATAGGCAATATATAATTCTGAGTTCATGTCCTCTGGTGCTCTCCTCATACCAGAGAGTAAACTATCTGCCAGTAACTACCCTGTCAAGATCCCATGAATATTGAACGTTCATAAATGTTATTATGTGATTATAGAGCTCCACTCCGTCTCCTTTGTTTCAAGGACAATAATTCCAGCCTAATAATTATTTCCACGAAGCTCTATTTACTCCAGTGTTGACAACATGTTCGTAAATCTCTGCTGTCGCCTCCAGTGTCCTTACATATTATTAAGGCAGGTTGAGACATTTATGCGAAGAAACGGTTGAAATTTCAAGCACAGAAGGGGAATTGGAACTTGAAATCAGACAGCGAGTGGAAGTGTGCAGATTGGTCCACACAAGGACGCAATAGAGTAATGATCACTCTGACAAATCAGAATCTAATCATATCCCATTGACATTCCATGGCTTCACTGTAACCAAATTACCCCGTGTATTCGTCCGCAGAGCTAGTACATAGGAAAAAGAAACGAATAGAATCTGGCTATATAAACATTTTGACAACAAAAAAATGTTCTTTGGTAGACATTTTTTTGATTATAAACTCAACTCGTGTCTCCGTGAATCCTACATCGTTTACAAGGCACAAATGAGACTTGGAACATAGCTCTCTCCATTTGCCTCGATGGGTGTAACTTCAATAACACTTAAGGAATTGGACACCGTCCATGACAATGCAGTCACTTGATTGCACCCTCTTCAATACCTGCAATATCCATTCCCTTCACCGCTCAGGCAACATTGCAGCAAAGTTTGCCAACTACAAGACTCACTGGAGTAAGTCATCTGGGCATTTTTGACAGAACCTTCAAAGCTCAGCAGCTGTACTGACTATAAGAACAAGGTTGCAAGATGCAATGAAACGCCACAATTTGCACATCCCCCTCCAAGGGCCATAGCCCACCCTAACGTGGAAAGGAATCCGTGATAAACTCATTGGTGAAACGGTCTTGATGAACAAAGTTGCATACTTCAGCCTTTCACCTTTTGTCTTACAATGTTGAAAAAATGTTGATTTATGCGCTGACCAGACTTGTGCTCAGTCCGTCAGCTGTTCCCTAACCTGGTGTTTGCTAAATTTCTACTATCATCTACAGCCTGTGGTCAACAATACAAAATATCCGAAAAAATCTCTCAATTAACTGATTCCCCTCAAGATTACAGTGGTGTTGGAGAAGCACAGCAGGTTTGGGGCATCTGAAGAGCACGAAAAATGAATATTTCAGGCAAAAGCCCTTCATCAGTAATGAGATTGGGAGCATATGGGATGGAGAGATAACTAGGAGGAGGGTGGGGCTGGGGAGAAGTTAGCTGAGAGCTGGGCGGAAATGTGGCAAATGGAATTCAATGTAGCTAAGTGCGAAGTCGTTCACTTTGGTAGGAATAACAAGATGATGGATTACTGGGCTAATGGTAGGCTACTTGGTAGTGTGGATGAGCAGAGGGATCTTGGTGTCCGTGTACACAGATCTCTGAAAGTTGCCACCCAGGTAAATAGTGCTGTGAGGAAGGCATATGGTGTACTGGGCTTTATTGGCAGAGGAATTGAGTTCTGGAGTCCTGAGGTCATGTTGCAGTTGTATAAGACTCTGGTGAGGCCTCATCTGGAGTATTGTGTGCAGTTTTGGTCGCCATACTATAGGAAGGATGTGGAAGCTTTAGAACGAGTGCAGAGGAGGTTTACCAGGATGTTGCCTGGAATGGTAGGAAAATCTTATGAGGAAAGGCTGAGGCACTTGGGGCTGTTCTCATTGGAGAAGAGAAGGTTTAGGGGAGATCTGATAGAAGTGTATAAGATGATTAGGGGTTTAGATAGGGTAGATACTAAGAACCTTTTACCGCTAATGGAGTCAGGTGTTACTAGGGGACATAGCTTTAAATTAAGGGGTGGTAGGTATAGGACAGATGTTAGGAGTAGATTCTTCACACAGCGGGTTGTGAGTTCATGGAATGCCCTGCCCGTATCAGTGGTGAACTCTCCTTCTTTATGGTCATTTAAGCGGGCATTGGATAGGCATTTGGAAGTTATTGGGCTAGTATAGGTTAGGTAGGATTCGGTCGGCGCAACATCGAGGGCCGAAGGGCCTGTACTGCGCTGTATCCTTCTATGTTCTATGTTCTATGTTCTATGAGAGTGCAGTAGGTGGATGGAGGTGGAGGGTATCAGAGAAGAATGTGGAGTGGATAGGTGGGAATGAAGATAGACAGTTGGGATAGATCAGGAGGACAGTGTTGAGCTGGAAGGTGGGAACTGGGGTAAGGTATGGGATGGGGAAGTGAGGAAACTGGTGAAGTCCAAATTGATGCCATGATGTTGAAGGGTCCCGAGGAGGAAGATGAGGCTTTCTTCCTCCAGGCAGCGGGCGCTGAGGCAGTGACGATGGAGGAGGCCCAGGATATGAATATCCTCGGGAGAGTTGGAGGGGGAGTTGAAATGTTTGGCCATGGAGCACTGGGGTTGATTCTTGAGGGTGTTCTGGAGATATATTTTGATGTGCTCTGTGAGAAGACATCCAGTCTCCGCAATTTAGCGTAGACCGCATTGGAAGCAACGGATATAAGAAAAGACAGGTATGGAAGTGCAGGTGAACCTTTGTTGGATGTGGAAGCTTCCATTGGAGCCTTGGGCAGAGGTGAGGGTGCAGGTTTTGCACATCCTGCAGTGACAGGGGAAAGTGCCAAGAGGGATGGGTGGGTCATTGGAGAGCGTGGAATTGACTAGGCAGTCACGGAGCGAATGGTCTTGGCGGAAAAGGATAGGGTGGGGAGGGGAACATATCCCGAGTGGTGGGATCTGTTTAGTGTGGTGGAACTGTCAGTCGATGATGTCATTTATGCGGTGGTTTTTGGGATAGAAAATCAGGAACAGTGGGGTTCTGTCCTTGTTGTGGTTGGAGGTGTGGGTTCATGGGCGGAGTTATACAACATGGATGAAATGCATTGGAGGGCATCCTCAACCACATAGGAGGGGACGTTCTGGTCTTAAAGGAGGAAGACATCTGGTGTGTTCAGTGGTAGAACTGGTCCTTTGGGAGCAAAGGGTAAAAGCATTGACTGCAGATGCTGGAAACCAGAGGCTAGGTCAGAGTGGTGCTGGAAAAGCACAGCAGTTTAGGCAGCATCCGAGGAGCAGCAAAATCGACGTTTTGGGCAAATGTCCTTCATAAGGAATACAGGCAGAGTGCCTGAAGGGTGGGGAGATAAATGAGAGGAGGGTGGAGGTGGGGAGAATGAAACAGCGAGTATAGAACACACCAGATGGCCTCCTTCTTTAGAGACTGCAATTTCCCTTTCCACATGGTTAAAAATGCCCTCCAACACATCTCATCCACATCCCCCACCTCCGCCCTTAGACCTCACCCCTCCAACCATAACAAGGACAGAACCTCCCCGGTGCTCACCTTCCACCCTACCAACCTTCGCATGAATCCAATTACCCACCGACATTTCCGCCCCTCCAAATGGATCCCACCACCTGGGGTATATTTTCCTCCCCACCCCTTTCTGCCTTCCGCAAAGACTGTTCCCTCCATGACTACCTGGTCAGGTCCACACCATCCCACAAACCACCATCCCGTTCTGGCACCTTCCCCTGCCACAGCAGGAATTGCAAAACCTGCGTCCACACCTCCTCCCTAACCTCCATCCAAGTCCCCAAAGGAGCCTTCCACATCCACCAATATCATTTATTGTATCCATTGCTTCCGATGCGACCTCCTCTACATTGGGGAGACTGGATGCGTCCGAGCAGTTTAAGGAACATCTCTGGGACGCCCGCACCAATCAAAAACACCTCCCTGTGGACCAAAAATTTCAACTCCCGCTCCAACTCAGCCGAGGACATGGACGTCCTGAGCCTCCTTCACCGTCGGTCCCTCACCCCTCCGACGCCTGGAGGAAGAACGACTCATTTTTTGCCTGGGAACACTTCAACCCCAGGGCACCAACGTGGACTTCACCAGTTTCCTCATTTCCCTTTCCTCCACCTCACCCCAGCTCCAAACTTCCAGCTGAGCACTGTCCCCATATCTTATCCTCACTGCCAATCTTCATTTCCACCTATCCACTCCACCCTCGTCCCTGACCTATCACCTTCATCCCCTCCCCCGCTCAATTATTGCCTGATACGTCGATCTTACTGCTCCTTCTATGCAGCCCGAACTGCTGTGCTTCTCCGTTGGGACCAGATGCGATGCAGGTCGAGGAATTGGGAATACAGGATACCGGTTGCCCAAGAGGTGGGGTGGGAGA
Organism: Hemiscyllium ocellatum; assembly: GCF_020745735.1. Classification (NCBI taxonomy): domain Eukaryota; kingdom Metazoa; phylum Chordata; class Chondrichthyes; order Orectolobiformes; family Hemiscylliidae; genus Hemiscyllium; species Hemiscyllium ocellatum. The sequence continues at coordinate 27,818,265 of NC_083444.1, forward strand.
GGTTATAATCCAGATAGCTGTGGGAATCAGTGAGTTTATAAAAGATGTCAGCAACACTGACCTCGAGGGATATATTTCCCTCCCCACTCCTATCCACCTTTCACAAAGACTGTTTCCTCCATGACGACCTAGTCAAGTCCACGCCCTCCATTGACCCACCCTGCCCTCCCGGCACATTCCCCTGCCACCACAGGAATTGAAAAACCTGCACCCACATCTTCCCCCTCACGTCCTTCCACGGCTCCAGTGGAGCCTTCCACATCCATCAAATGTGTATCTGCACTTCCACACATGTCATTTATTGCATCTATTGCTCTCGATGCGGTCTCGTCTACACCTTCTGACAGAGCACTTCAGAGAACATTTCCAGGACACCCGCAGCATTCAAACCCAATGCCCCATGACCAAACACATCAACTCCCCTCCACACTCTCCCGAGGATATGCAGGTCTTGGGCCTCCTCCAGCACAATTCCCTCACCACCCGACGCCTCATCTCCCACGTCGGGACCCTTCAACCCCAGGGCATCAATGTGGTCTTCACCAGTTTCCTCATCTCCTCATGCCCACTTCATCCGAGTTCCAACCTTCTCACTTGGCACCATCCAACTGATCTGTCCCACCTCTCTATCTTCCTTCCCACCTATCTGATCCACTCTCTTCTCCGACCTATTACCATTAGCCCCATCTCCGTCCACCTATTGCACTCTCAGCTGCATTCTTCCCAGACCCAGCCCTCCTATTTATCTCTCCACCCTTGTGGTTCCCAGCTTTATTCCTGATGAAAGGCTTTTGCCCGATACGTCATTGTTTTCTGCAACTCGGATGCTGCCTGACCTGCTGTGCTTCTTCAGTACCACTTCAATATTGATTCTGATTTCCAGCACCTCCATTACGCACTTCCGTCCAACTGATTCCCCTGCCCACTGATCTTCAGCGATCGTGAATGTCCACTCCATGATCTCTTTGTCCGTCTACACCACACAGAATACTCACTGTTATTGTTTCTTCTTCCCAAATTCATTAACACACATTGGTCTGGATTCAATTCCATTCAGCATTTTACCTTTCCACCTGATTGATACATCCCTGTAGTCCCTGGTATTCTTAACCATAGTCAGCTGACGACCAATTCTTGCATCATCAGAAAAGTTCTATATCATGGCTCCTACAACTAAGCCTAAACCATTGATCTACATCAGAATACAATGGCACTTCACTGGAAACACGCATCCAAACTTGATTCATTGCTAGTTGGGATTAACAGCTGCAATAACACCAGAATTGAACTCCTGCTGTCATTTGTAAACTTGCTGGTGACTCTGCCAGTTGGTCTCCTGAGGGATCACTTCACACGTATGGGAGTGGTGAATGGCCTGTGCGCGTAGTGACTGAGTAAGTGAGTTTACACCTCAGCGGGTAATTGAATCCCTTCCTGCAGTCACCCCATGGGCCTGACTTCTTGGCGCTGCGGGTATCCTTTTGTCTATTTAGTATGATAATCAGTTTAATTCGAGACCACATAGACACGGTTCCCATTTCGCCTGTTGTCCTTGCATTTTGATTATTCCTTATTATCCCACGGAATATGGCTATCCTTGGACTGAAGAGCATTTGTTGTTAATTCTACTTCACCTTGAACTGAGTCAGAGGGCATTCATGGGTGGACCATATTGTTGTGGGTCTGGAGTCACATGTTGACAGGATTCATTACGGTCGGCAGATTTCCCTTTCGAAGGGACATGAGTGAATGAGTTTTCAGCAATATAAAGTTATTTTCTCTGTTCCTGAGATTGGTTTTATTTTCCAGATTTTATTAATCGAATTTAAATAACAACAGCTGCCACGTTCCAGCCTCCAAAGATTACTAGTTCAATAGATCGCCGCTGCACTAAGAACTCCCTGTTGCATTTCTCCATTCAAAGAATTACATTGTCAATTCAGATTATCCCAGATGTAGAGAGAATAGGATGCATATCAAAGTTGGAATGGAAGCAATGTATGCTGGATTGGAGTGTTTATAGAAGCAAGAGACTGATGTGGAGATGATGTGAGCAAAAGCAGTTATTACTGTCAAAATAACAAAATACCGCTTTGTTAAGGAAAATCTCTTCGAATGCTTTCAGTACATCGGCCTTTCACTTAAGGCTCCAGCATGCTTCCTTTGAGCCACTCCTCAGTGCGGGTTAATGCAACTGCTGATTCTTAATAATATAATAATTTGAGACCAATATGCCCTTCCACATTGCCTTTGACCAGAATCACTCCCAGACTCAGCATTTCAATCGATTGGATAAATATTCAAAGTTTTTTTTCCCCCTGAGGTCGAGGAGTCCAGAACAAGAGGGCATAGATTTAGATTAAGAAGGGAAAGATATAAAAGACACCTAAGGGGTAAAGTTTTCATGCAGAGGGTGGTGCATGAATGCAATAAGCTGCCAGAGGAAGTGGTGGAGGCTGGTACAATTGCAACATTTCAAAGGTATTTGGATGGGTATAAGAATAATAAGGGTTTGGAGGGATATGAGCTGGGTGCTGGCAGGTGTGACTAGATTGGGTTGGGACATCTGGTCGGAATGTGCGGATTGCACTGAAGAGTCTGGTTCCATGCTGTACATCTCAATGACTCTATGAGTCTATCACTGCGCCTTTCCCAATCATGTCACTGATGCCACAGAATAGCTTCACGTGCTCGTTTCCAACCCCACTTCCGGTTTGGTATTCGCGGCTGTGCCACGAAGTTTGTCTGATTCCGGTTCTCGGAACTGGGGTTACGTGACTAACTGCAGCAATGGGTACCTCCTTGTGCGGGAAGGTTTGTGAAAAAAACGTTCTAAAACTCATTGTTATTGAAACATACATTGCACCAATATCCCGCACTCTCCCCGAACGTCTTTTATTTCTAAAACTCTATCAAACTCTGTCTTCAACATGCAGTACTTGATGGAACCACCACAGCGTCAGGGGGTATCGAATTTAAAATTAATCTAATTCTGAATTTCCACATGTCTGCTATCGCTCGTAAAATATTCTTGTTATGCATCTGCTACTCTTCCTCACATTTACTCTGTCACTGTCATTATTGATGGGTTTTTTTTTAAATGCGTGTCCCTGAATGACTGATTTATGATTTGAATGTTAAAGTATTCTGCATTGTGGCCGCAGGAAGCTCGTTCGAATCCGAGTTACTGCATTTTACTCCTTGTGACTCACGCTGAAGAAACACAGAAAGGAATTAGTTGATTTTACATGAAAGCATTCTCAGAGATTATGATTTTTTCAATCAAACCCCTTTCCTTCCCTCCCTCATGCAATCACTTACCTCTTTTAAGTACCACCTCCAATTTCCCTTACAATCACTTTCACATTGACCCCGTTCAGTCTGTGCTGCTGTGCTCACTGTTGCTGGGTGACCATGCACGAGTCTCACTATTGGGACCTTCTAACCACTTGATACATTTCGATATCGCGGCTGTGAGATCAATCTTCATGTAGCAGCTTTTACTGATATGGACCAGCGATTATAGAAACATTAGGGTCAGGAAAAGGGAACAGGGCAGCATTGCGGAAAGCAAACTTTATTCAAAAAAACACCAGTTTCTGTGGACTTCCGCATCATTTATTTCACTTGTTCATTCTGCTCTGGCGAGACTATTGTGTGTAGTTTTGCAATTCACATTATAGCAGGGATGTGATAGCACTGGAAACAATGCTGGGGAGATTTGCCAACATATTGTTTGGGCCGCAGAAGAGAGATTGGACAAACTGGATTTGCTTTTCTTAGAGCAGAGGAGATTGAGGGACCATGATTAAGATGTACAAAATACTGAGGGATATGGATAGCATAGACTGAAATACATGTTTCACTTTGATGGAGATTTCGATCACGGGGGTGGGGTCCCATTGATTTAAGGTCAGAGGCGGAAAGATTAGAGTGAATGCGTGGAAAGACGTTTTCAAACAGTAGGTGGCTGAAATCGGAAACACAGTGTATGCAAGGATCAGACAGGCAAAATCCAAATAACTTTCCAAAGTATTCAGATGTGAATTTGTGATGCCAAGACATGCATGGCTATGAGTCAAGTGATTTAAAAAGAAGTTTAGATAGTTAAGCGATTGTTATTGAGCAATACAGGTACTCCGTTAGAAGAGTGGGTTATTAATACCTGTCCTTCCATTCTCGAACGGACATGTCACAGGAAGAACTGTGCTGTCTGAATCAGCGTGGGCGAGTGCTGCTGCTCCCAGAGAGACACAGTGACAGTGACAATGCAAACACGTGACTTCTGTAAGCTGTGCCTCGTGTCGGTGTTGGAATGAAAATCATTAGCTAGTTTTGCTCGTGTTGACTTCAAGCAGGTAGCTCAGAAAAATATACAATCTACTACCCTTTCCCCACTAGCCCATACCACTGAATACCGGCACTATGTAGGACAATTTCTCTCCGAACACCATTTTCCAGTCCTCCTTGGCCCCTAGCACTTCCCCATATGGCACAATTGCATAAAATCTCAGAATGTGCAATGCTACTCGTTTACGATGCCTCTCCTCACTGTGTAAAGTTCCAGTGATGTATCTGCGCCTCACTCAATTTAGCAAACTGCATTTCCTGCTCACAATGTGATCTCGTCAAGACTGGGGAGAGAAAGACAGAGCGGGAGACAAACGCGAGTACACCTATGTTCTGTCTGCAAACAGAAAAAGAACTTGAGCTTCTAGGTTCCTGTCACTGAAAATTCCCACTGTGTTCCCATGTCTCCATGTCAGTTTGGTCTGCTGCAGAGCTCCCGCATGGCCTGCGCAAGTAGGCAGAGCGGCACGTCATTTCCTACTGAAAGACCGTGCAAGCTTCGGTACCCAAAATGGAGTTCAAACATTTGAGACCCTGTCCACCTTCTTTCACAGTCCTGCCCCACCTACACATACCATTTGTTCCAAAGGTGAATGGTTTGGGTCGGAAATGTCTCCCCAGATGCACAATACCTGCTGATTTTGTTCGTCTATTTCTACTTTTCTTTTGATAACTTTATTCTGTTCTGATCGTCAGGCTTCAGGAAGCGTGTGTTTGCACGGGAGGGTGGTCAGAGGAGAATTATGAAGGCGGTGCCTGAGCTCAAGCATTCCCCCTGCGAAGATAAGTGAAAGTGAGGGCTACAGGTGCTGGAGCTCAGAGTTGAGAGTGTAATGCTGGAAATGCACAGCACGTGAGCCAGTATGTGAGGAGCAGGGAAATCGATGTTTCGGGAACAAGCCACCGACATTCCATTCCCAGCCAATGCCGAGAGGAAGAATGTCTCATGTTCCACCTTAGGACCCTGCAACCATACGGGATAAATGTGTATTTCAACAGCTCACTTATTTCACCTCCCCGCACATTATCCCAATCCCAAGCCTCCAGCTAGGCAATGCTCTCTGGGCCAGGCCATCATTACCCCTCTGAACTACTACCTTCTACCTCTCCTTCATCCATCGATCGGTTTCCCAGCTGCATGACCACCAACCTCCTTCCCCTCTCTCAACCCCGACTCAAAAGCCTCATTCCTGATGAAGGACGTATGCCCGATACATCGATTCTTTTGCTCCTCGGATGCTGCCTGACATTCTGTGCTTTTAAAGCACTACACTCTCGCCACTGCAAAGATAGATGTGCTAGACTGGGGCTGTTTATCTGAGAGCACAGAAAACTGAGAAAGGACCTGATTAACGTGCACAGAAAGGGGATAGATACGTGTGACAGGAATAAAATTCTTAGGGGAAGAGTAAATAACCAGGTTAGAGATGAAACGCTAGAGACAGGATGTTCAGGGAAGATTTAGGAAGAATGTTTACATCCTGAGAGTATTGTTTGTCTGGAACTCATTGTTTGAACATGTGGTAAAGCCAAGAGTCATCAAAACACCTCAGGAGTATTTAGCCGAACACTTGAGGAGCGAGAGCATGCATGGATAAGGACCAAGTACTGGAAAGTGGGGTGAGGATAAACGGATATTTATTGAAAGACTTGAACACCGTAACTTTGGGTGCAGTAAAATGGAGGCTAGCGCAGCTCAGTGGCACAATGAAAGACGTGCTGAATTCTACTGCATGGATAACATTGCAATTCACAGTTTGTGGGTTTGATTCCTACCAGAATCGGAGTTTTGTTCAGATCTCAGCTGTTTCAATGGTTGTTCTGCTGATTCATCGTCAGTTCCCATCGTCTGGAGTTCTCGTCCCTGTTACTGACCAGAGAAGGTTCCTAACTTTCTGGCTGGTAAGTTTTGGGAAAATCATATCATTTTAAATATGCTCAGCCAGGAATCGGCTGCTCATTCACAAAACCCATTGCAGATACCCACTGTCCCTAAACACATTTCCCTCCCACAGTTACACAGAGTGTTTCGATTTATGCAGTGTCTTTTTACCTTTGGGCGACAGGTTGATGTGGATGGGCTGGGAAAAGACATTGACGTGTTCGATCAGCCGTAATTATGTCAAATGGTGGGGTAGCGTTGACGGGTGAAATGCCCCCCTCCTATTCCTTTCTGTCTGTGCTGTTTCTGACAGAGGGTTTTCAACAGTAGCATAATGAGGACAATGTGAATCTACACCACGGAATACCAAGGTCCTCCCCTTTATCCCACCGCTCTCACAGCTGCTGTTGTAGCTTTAGATCAGACAGTGGAGGATACTCCCAGGCACTCTGTCAAGCTGCATGTTCCTTCACACAAGTTTCCAACTAGATACATGGAGCAAACGGCCGCGTGGATACTGGGGATTCAGGGAAAGATTTCCCCTTTGCCTGACTAGAGTTCTGAACATGAATTTGGGACATTCTGTACCTTACTCTAGATTCTTATCACTTTACAATTTAAACTGAATTTCAGTTTACTCTTGCATGACATTCTTATATCTTCAATATTCATGAAAACTGTGCAACATGTCCTTGGATGTAGAGTGTATTTCATATTGTCTGTATGAACTTGCAGAAGGAGATTAGTGAAGTGTCGTTGAATCGAATTCTGTGCCAAATTGAAACCGACCGAATGAGAAGCCCTGTGACAGCAATAATGTATCATTTGCTGTAAACAACGCAGCAACCCACGGGAACCCAGTTTTCTACCAAGTCTACTTTGCGAAACATTTTTCCGTGTCCCATTTCCTGAAGCTGATGCTCGAATAGTCACACAACCATATCAGTTCCTCCTCCTCTGCCTTAGCTTTAATTTCAGAACCACAGCAAAAGTGGAATGTCCCAGACTGACCAGTAGGGCACCTGATAGGCTTGATGCCGGCGGCTCCAGAGGAGCAACTGATCAGCGCTTGGTACTTGACAGAGTGGAAAACTGCCGCATTGTAATTTCAATCCTTATCTAAAGCTGCATTTACTGACTTCGATCAGTAATTATTGGAGCATCAGACTGAACCGTAGTTGAAGAATAATGTCGAATAATGCAGCACCTATTCTAAAACTTCAGTTTCTGATTCGTGGGATTGTTCTGTCTTTGGGAAATATGTCAATTATTAACCGTAAAACTGCACATATTCCCCGCGTGATGATCCATCTGTGGATCAAGAAACAGAGGTGCTATTTTAGCTTCATGACCTTTTTTCAAATCTCTGACACTGCACTGGATTACGTTCTTGGAAAGGCTGTTAAACTCGTTTCATATAATCATGTTTGCTGCAAACTCAATACAGCTCATTAAACCGTTGGAATGGAATTAGTTTTATCTCTTTGGGTAGACTGAATGTTGTCAGCGAATCTGGTAAAATCACGACAAATAGTTATGCTGCTGTGCGGAACAGAGGGTTCAAACACAAATAAGGATGATTCTTGTCATTGGATGTTTCGGACAGAGATCATTGAGTATTAAAAGGACTCAGTCCCGTTCCTGGTCATTGCGACCAAATGTTCAAGGCAATAGATGTCAATGATAATGATGCTTGACATCGACGGGTCCGTTCCTACTCACTAGAATCACTTTGTAATCACGTTGCATCACGTGAGCGGAAGAGATGATTATCCTACTGGCAACCGGAGACAGTGCGACAATTAATCCCACGTTGTTCGTCTCACTCTATACCATAAACCAGTTAGCCAGCAGACTGAGTTAACTGGCTTCCATTTAATGCAAAGCTAAAACAAACAGTTCAGTACATTAATAATCTGTAGTATTTCATGTAGAACCAGCTGCTACACGTTTCAACACCACAAGCTCTTCTTACACTTAACATGTTCAGTTGTAGGTGTGATGCAATTTCTTTCTGATGAACGCTGAACAATTTGTGAGTGTGTCACTTTTGCCTCCCCATCCAGGCAGCCCGGAATCTCTGTCCCTGTTAAATTCCCTCCTTGTTTCTGCACGTGACCTTTCAAATATGCTGCAATCCAACTCATGGAAACTTGCCATTATGCTATGCAGTCTCATTATTGGCACAGGAAAGATTTCATTTACAGCTGAATCGGTTGGCTGCAGCAACATTGGGTCAAATCGCAGTCACACAGGTGACTGTAGTTCTCATTTTTATTTCTCCTCAACGTGTGTTGAAGTAGCACAGTGAGGAATCAATTAATATTGTAAGACATACATAAGGGGGCGTGTTAAATCTGAGGTTATGTGATCAGGACAGTTTTGATTAACATAGACCAAAGATTGTTCAAATCTCAGACTCATGAGATTGACAGAGAGCGATGTTGAGCTAAATAGACTGTCTTGGCAAATGCCAGTGTTATGAAGTTGTGGGTGTAATATACTTTTAATGGTGCTGCAAAGTTTGGCTAACACAAGGAGTCCAGAACAAAGTAACAACATAACAACTAAGAGCTGTGTTACATGGGTACAAAGAACAAATTCGAAATCGGCCAATCAGTATAACTTATGCCCCAATCAAGTTTGAATTTGTTATTTTTACAACGTTAAAACCAACGAAACGATGTGACGTTTTGTGGGACCAATATCGGACATTTGAACATTTACCCAGAGCACCAAAGAATAACAAAGAGAGTAGCTCAAAGACCAACTGATGTAGGATGTTAGTAAAATTTCCAAGAGGTGCCTATCTGGAGGAATAGAGTGCATAGAGAAAAACATCAACACGTGAATTGTAACCTGCTGTTCATCATTTCACTAACAGCATGGAGATGTATCTATGCTCTGCAAAATTTTACGCCTGTTTTAAGAAGCAAGATAAACAGTTACTGGTTCCTGCTTTTGCTGTCACACAGACCAAGATTGTAAATGATGGAAACATGCACTGGTCGAGACTGTCTGCTACCCTACATTCCTTTTATTCCCAGGGGTGTTAAGATGATGGCCTGTTCCTTGTCACTCTAGGGTGATGTGAGCTGTGAAATCTACTCTCTGAGCTGGGGCTAACGTGATAAAGCTTATACACACCAGGTGCAGTATGCCTGAGCGACAAGACTCGCTGCAGAAACATCCCATGCCGATTCAGACAGCAGAGCCCTCGCTGTGACTTCGAGAAGGACACAAACACAGTTCTGGACGCCTGGGAGAGATTCTCTCTTTCCCTGCAGTTCTGCACTTTTCTATCTGTCTCAGGTGGCGTTATTTGCACAATTTTCCCAAAAGAATAAGCGTTCTGTGCATGCACGATCTCCCTTTTTTTCAGCTTTCCAGAATCTGCATATCCCCAATCCCTCTAACCCTCTCCCGCGTTCCACAAGCCCGTGTTTAATAGGGAGCTGAAGGCCGGACTCACATTGCTCTCCCACGACATTGATTGCCAATAGAAGATGAGTTCGTCCAGCTCCCATGGTGGGAGCCAGCTCACGGGGAAGTGACTCGCACAGCTTCTGGGAATCCAGAAGTCAGAATGGCAAGAAACTGTTGTTAAAACTCAGTGCTGTCTTCACCCCGAAATAACAGAAAAAAAGCGTTTTCGTGGAACAAAGAGAATCACCTGATTTCTAGATCACGCTTAAGCTGCGATTCTGGCTTTCAGGTCTTGGGTTTGATATCGCCTCTGGAGAGTGATGTACCTGTGAGAAGTCACACCTCGGCCTGGATTTTTGCATTTGTTTCTATCTTTGACTCAGAAGGTAAGATTTCGATGAGGTCCATGTCAGATCAAGGTAATGAAGCTTCAAGACTCACACCAGCTGCTTCTTGTAGGCGGTTATTATCTCAATTGCCTTTCTTGAATAAGGGAATAACGTTTGCCAATCTCCAATCGTCTGGTATGACTCCAGTGGATAGTGAGGATGCAAAGATCATTACCAAAACACGGTAATCCCTTGCCTCCCTTCCCATAACAACCTAAGTTATATCCTTTCTGGCCCAGGGGACTTATCTATCCCCATGATTTTTCAATATGTTCAGCAAATTCTCCCTCTTAATATCGACCTGTACGACCATATCAGCCTGTTTCACGTTGTACTTACAAAGAACAAGGTCCCACTCACTCGGGAATGCTGAAGCAAAGTACTCATTAAGGACCTCCCCTACCCCCTCTGATTCCTGGCACAAGTTTGCTTCACTGTAAGGGGTATAAATGTGGAATTATATCTCAGCACTGAATTAATGTAAAGATATTGCAGTGTACAATCACTCGATTACTTTGAATTTTGAACTGTACTTTAACTTAAAAAACACAGTTGAACTGATTTGATTATATTTCACTTCATGCTAACATTTATTGCGCATTGTTGAAAGGAAGGAAAGTTGTCTTCAGCTGAATATTCACATTGAATGACAGATGCATTTTTATAAATCAAAGTACAATGATCACGCAGTTTTGTCAATTTGTCTTTCAAAGAATTGTCATGAGATTCCTGTTTATTTAAGACTATCAATCATTTATTCTATTGTTATTGGAAAATATTGTTTAATTTCCAGTCCATTGAACACAGAAACTACCTAATTAATTCCCATTCAAATTACAACAATAAATGGCTGATTAGTTTTCATTTGAGAAACCACATTAAACATAATATTACAGTCCTGCCCGTCCTGAGTGGGAACATTATGAAAGGAGCTTGTGGCGCTGTGGCAGTGTCTCTATTACTAGACCAGAGGAAAGGTTTCAAATAGCACCTTCAACAGAAATATATCAAGAGCTGCTCTGAATGTTGATTAAAGAGTACCTAAGCGCAGACTGAGTTGCTTTTCAATCCAACATTAGATCTGCTTTTATCTATTATATCAATAATCACAAAATCTAATACTTATTTCTGTCAGGTTACCAAGAAATATTTGTTGGAAAATTCGCTTTAGCCACTTGTCTTTTACAAAAGACTTACATCTGCCCCTGTTTTGTCTAACAGAAAGAAATCCGAAGAGGAATTTCACTTTTACGAAAAAAAGGGAGATATTTCCCATATAAATTAACGCTTCTTTGATTTACGCCTTTTCAGTTATGTAAGGTTTTATAATAACGCTCTACTTTCGGATAGTGGGGATACTTGCATCTAATTCTGTTGCTTATCAGTTCCTGGAGAATATTTGAAAATGTTGCAGAATTAAAGATTACGATGTCGAAGTAATGAGATTGATTTTTTTTTGTTGCAAAGGGGCAAGTCCAAACAATTGAAACACATTAAACATTATTGTCTCGTGCTATAAATTTGAAATAAAGTTGATATCTTCTTTAGTAAACTAACAAATGCTACCACCTATTACTTGTCAGTTTGCTGATTACCTACTTTGTAAGTAAATGCTGTGATTCATCTAAATTTTACTCTGTCTTTTGATCAAAGTGAATTTGTCATTGTTGTTCAATTTATGAATTGTCAGGGATTTGTGTTTATTTTTCCATTCACCTGTTCATTTTGACCGTAAGGTTGAAATGCTTTGACAATATTGGAGTGTGTTCATTTAAAAATAAGGTTTGCACATCTGTCACATATCTCACTTCTTGTATTATGTTTCAAGAATATTTCCTGGTGGAATTCAAGTAAATGCCAAACATTTGTTCACTTCAAATAAGATCTTTAACACACAGTTATCAATCTGTTGTTAATGTTTCATTGACATTGATTAGTTACTCATTCAAAGAGATCAACTGGCAATTATAAATTATTTGCAGGTTTATTGAATACAGACGGGCAAACATTTTTTTTGGAAGGAATTGCTTTTTCATTCAAATATGTAGGCTGTTCAAGAATTCTATATTGCCTTCCATTGGTTTTCTTTTCGAGAAATCAAATTTATAATTCATGTGAATTTTAATGTGTTGTGTATTTTGAAATTTGTATCAGATTTAATAAGAAAAAGTGCATCAATTAACATGAAAACTTCGGTGAATAGAAAGCACAGTAAATTACATTGACGGAGGCAACCTTCAGTATTATCTCTGTATATTCAGTCAAATATTTTTAATGTCAAAAGAGCATGGTGCCGGAAAAGCACAGCAGGTCAGGCAGCATGCGAGGAGAAGCAGAATCGATGTTTTGGCCACGAGCCCTTCAGCAGGAATCTTTTCTGATGATGGCCTAATTCCCGACAGTCGATACTCCTCCTCTTTGAATGTGCCTTCCCTTTTCCAATGCTATAGCTTTCCTCACTTTCTCCAAATATGTTTAATGAACATGAACTGAAACTGTTAGCATCAGCAGTTGAACAAGACCAAATTAACACATTTTGTTTGCAATATTTGTAGTGAAAACCTGTTTGAGAACAAGCAAAAATCAGATCGAACAACATCTCTTGCTGTAGGAACCGTTGGCCCTTCATAATAAAGAGTAACCATGCTTTGAATAACCAGAATGATGTATAACGATTGAACTGAAATACCAGAGGACAACGATTGCATTTATTGAAGGGAATGATAACTAGATCCTTACTGCGATAGTGAAGATTGATCCCAGGAACAGTAAGATATTTACTGTGATCATTCCACTGAACAGTAATTAGATGGTCATGAAGATCTTTGTGTAGCTTTATGTGCAGTGTTTTGTTTGAACATTGATTTCAGTAACATTGAGATATTTTACAAGACTGACAGTTGACGTAAAGATAAGTTTGAAATGCAACATTTAAAAAAAATTTTCAGTTTTGTTTAGCAAAACACAAATCTAAGTTGATGGAATCCCTACTGTGTGGAAACAGACCATTTGGCCCAACAAGTCTACACTGACGTTCCAAAGAATAACCCATTCAGCACCATTCTGCTCTCAGATTACCCCTGACTAATGCACATAACCTACACATCCCTGAACAGAACGTGCATGGCCAATTTACCTAACCCGCATATCTTTGGTTTGTGGGAGAAAACCAGAACATGCAAACTCCACACAAACATATGGCCAAGGATGGAATCAAACCCAAGTACATAACACTGTAAGACACGAGTGCTAACCACTGATCCTCTGTTCTCAATGCCCAACTCCCATGCAAGAAATTAAATAAGTAAGAGACGTGCAAAGTCAAATTTCAAATGATCACTCTGATGTTGCCAAAGCGTATCAATCTTACATTCAATATGAATAGGTGAATGGAAAACAAAAAAAAACTCCCTGACAAATCATGAATGAACAATAATTAGAAAATTAATATGATCAAAGGACACAACAATATTCAGGTGAATTGCATTGTTTAATTACAAATTTGGGAATTACCTAACTCATGAATCACGGGATGTGACATTTGTTTATTTCACTGCTGAAGAAATTGACTTGCTTTTCATCTTTGTAACACTGCAGTATAGCGATTTATGTGCCTGAAATGTTTGAATTAAGCTCTTTCCAATAAAAAAAATCAGTGAAAACACATTGACTTCTCCATCTTTAAGACTGCAACAATATCAAATACTTTCCAGGAATTTAGAAAAAGCAGAATTAGTTAATTTGGTTGCTTGGGAAATCAAAGAGAATAAACAGCAGATTCTGTGAATTAGTCATTCAATGTGATTATTCAACTGAAGACAACATCATTCTTTGCAAAAATGCTCAACTTCGAAAAGTTCAAAATGCATTGTCATTGTTTAATGAGACAATACAGAGATGTTAATTCTTTTTCATTTAACTTAACAAAATGCAGGATTGTTACATGATTTTGTGGCATGTAAATACTTAAATCTTATTGTGATTAGGAATACAATAAATGTTCACAAACAAAGTGAAATATATTTAAATGAATCAACTATGCTTTCACAGGTAAAATAAGAATTAATACTAACAATGATTGAGAGGTTGCACACTACAATAGTTATTCATGTAAAGAGTCGTAATTCCAAATTCACAGCAAGTACTGGATTGAATAATTGTTAGGTATGAGCAACAACTGAATTATAAAACTCGATCAATGAATTTAGAAATAAGGAGAAATCTTGTTTTTCTATGTGACTGAGGAATATGTGCCAACAAACAGGAATTATTGCAATGAAAAGTAATTACAGATCTGTGAATTTAAAGTCTGTGAATACGGAGATCATTCAAATAAGCAAACATTAGGCATTCACAATTAATGTTGAATGGGAGGTACTTGGTTCCATTGTTGGAAACTTAACCTGAAAATAAAGTTGCATATTGCAGTGTTGGTACTCAGAAACAATTGGTCAAATTAAAATGTGAATCGCACTTCACTTGTTCAAAAGACTTTCTTATATAATAGCGCAATTATTATCATGACAATGACTTGATAATGTTGTCATATGAGCAATTAAATGGATTCAGTATTTCAAAAATACTTTGCTGTTATGTTGATTGGTAAATTGTGGAATTAAATATAATAACTACCTTTATGAATTGAAGAAAAAATTAGCCATTCAGTCATTATAGAACAATTTTTTCTTTCTTTCCTAAAAAATGAAGGTAACACAAGAAATATGAATTTCGATCAAATGGTTACATCATAGAGACATGTTATTCTAATTTAGAAGATTAATATTATGATCAGAGGTCAGACATTTGTGTCAGAATTTGGAAGACAGTAAATAGATAATGAAAATGAGCATGAAAGTGAACAAATGATGCAGTCAATGACATTTGTTACATAAAGAAATTATATTAATTGTGTTATTGTTGTACAGTGATGAATAATGTTGGAATAGAAAAGACAAAAAGAATCAACATGTTCAAAACAGTTATTTTCTTACAATTAAATGAAACCAATAATCATTTTGCAGAGCACGTGATTTGGAAAAAAAAACAGTCATTTACTGTGTTATATAAACTGAAAACTACTTCCATTTTGCAAAAATGGAGACTTTCCCAAATTCAAAATTTAGGTTTGCTGAATTATACAACAAAAATGGTTGTAATTTGAAATATCTCTTGCACACAAATTTAAAATAAGTAAACTTAAAGAGTTTTAGAATGACAAAACTTTTGTTGTTTGCATGATTGCATTACAGTCAATATCTGTGATAAAGTAGAAGCATTATTTTAAGCAACATAAATCATCTTTAACTAATGAACTGAAATAGAAGATATCAATTGCACTTGTTGCATGGAATAGTAACCAAATGCTTACTGTTGTCATTGGTTTCAGGAGCAATAAGGTACTTACTCAGGTTATCCTACTGAACAATAATCAGATGGTGATGGAAGTCTTTGTGTTGCTTTATGCGAATTGTTTGGTGTGAACATTGGGTTCGATAAAATTGAGATTTTTGCATGGATTAGGAATAGAGTGATAATTGGGTGCGAATTATCTGATTTAAAATCAGACAGTTTTTGATTTTTTCGAGGATTGCTGAGTGAAACGTTCTTAAAACATCATGCAATCAACGGGATAAGTGAGAGATATGCAAATTGAAGTTTCAAATGATCACATCCTGATATTTTGAAACCATTTCCATATCACATTAAATATAAATAGGTGACTGGAAAGCTAAAAACAAATCGCACACATTTCATAAACTGACCAATAATTAAAATTGATAAATAACAGCAAGTGACATTTGTTTATTTTACTGAGAAGTAATTGATCTTTTCTCATATTTATAGCACTGGAGTATACAATTCTATGTGTTGTTTTAACTAAGATCTACAGAACAAGAGAAAATTAATGACTATCATGACATAGTATATTTCAGCTTTATGACTGCAACATTCTCAATTGAATATTGGTTGAGTCGAATTAGGTACATTTTGCTATGAGTGACTAGAAGAAAGTATATAGCAGATAGTGTGATTATTGGAATGAACGATGATACCTCCAAATAATCTACTGATATTGTGATTGGATATACAGTAAATGTCAGCATCGAAGCAAATAATAATTAAATCAATTCAAAAATGCTTCCAAGTTTAAAATAAATACAATATTCACAATTGAGAGATTGAAATTTGCAATGTCCTTGCAGTATTTATTGTACGGTAGCATAATTCTCCATTTATACCCCTGACTGGATTGCACTATTATTAGATACAAGATATATTAGCAACAAAGGGATTTAAAAAATTTTATTCGTGAATTTGAGAATAATGAGATATCTCATCTTGATATTAGACTGAGTAATATGTAGAAATGAAGAGTAATATTGCAGGGAAAAGTAATTGGAGCTCTCTGAATTTCAAAGTCTGAGATAATAGTTATATTTCAACTGAGCAAAAATCAGATGTTTACAAAGAATTTTGCAAGGGATATTATTGGTCGTTTTGTGTGTGCATTGGCCTGAACAAATAGGTATTAATATAGTAACATTGACAATAAGAAATAATGAATGATTTTTAAAAAAATTATTGCTTTTTTACAAAGTCTATGTTAAATTGCTGTGTAATTATTGTAATAGATAATTGCTTTTAGAATCGTGACAGATAAATTGACTTAATATTTTGAAAACACTTTGCTCTGATGTTGATTGGATGTTCAATAAGATTAAGAAACTGAAAATTAAAGCATAAAACTTAGCTGTATAATTTGAAAAAATCATTCAGCAGCAATTGAAAAAAAAGATTTTATTTAAAAATGCAAGCAATGCAAGATTTCTATACTTCCAATAGTTTTCTTAAAGAGTCATGTCAATTTTGTTGATGTAATTATTATCACAATAAATGTTTCGATGTTTATTTCAGAATTAGGAGGAAAAGAATTAGGCCATGAAAGTGACTATGACTGTGAACAAAGTATAGAGTCACTGTCATTTGATACGCAAAGGAATTGTCATAACTGTTTGATTATTGTTCACTGACATCGAATATGAGAGGAAAAGGAGAATTGTCAACATTTCCAAGCAATTTTTTTCTTATCCTGAAATGAAAATACAAATCATTTTGGAGGGCAATTTGTTTGAAAAAAGAAACAGTCATTTCATATGACATTTGAGCTGAAGACTCATTCCCGTTTCCCCCATTGTAGTCTTTGCAATAATTTAAAACTGAGTGTTGGTTGAAATAAAGAACAAATGGATATAATCAAATTGTTTTCTTGTATACCAAAAAAAGTAAATGTAAAGCAATTTTATCATGAAAATTATATCCCTCTGAATGCAATCATTTCACACACAATAAATGTTTGTATTGAATTGAAATGTCATCACAGCTGTAGAAGTGTTTTCCCCTTGACAGAGAATGAGGACTCAGGAGGCAGGCTGAGCTCAGGCATGTGGAAGATGTTTACTCATGCAGCAACCAGTTAATGAAGGGATCATCCCCCGAGGCCAATCACGGAAGGGAGATCCATGACACACTGCAGCATGTACAGTAAAAAAAATCAGCATTTTTATGGAATTTCTGCATCGCAATGGTCACATGCAATGTTGTTACAGCTCTCTCCTCCTCATCCAGATACCCAATTGAAACACATAATTGTAGATGGGATCTTATTGGGATCTTTCCATGCATCTTATTGATTTAGATTCCAAAGTTATTCCTGCACTCCCTTGGGCCTCTCAGGATGCCTTATCAGTTGGGGCATTTTGAATTCTGCCATTCATTATATTTTGTTGTATTAAAGTCAATTACCCCTCATATTGTTCAATGTCTTAATTATATATGTACAAAGAAATAGAAAAGACAGTTAATTTTAGCTTACTTGCTATAAGATTAGTAATATAACTTGTGTTATAAAATCCAACATATTGTGTAAAATTTTACAGCTACTCTTTCTGTCAGGACTTTATAATTAATTGGCAGTCAACATCATACCGTGAAGTTAATTCCTAAAACTAACTAACTTCAAATCTCAGTCTCAATGCTTTGCTGTAATGTTTTTAGGAGGCATTGGTTGCATGTATCAAACTTATGTTGCAAATTTCGTCCATTATACTCAACAATCTGTAATGAGTACCTTTGTTTAATATTCTGAGTAACTGCAAAATAATAACTATTTCTGACAAACGAACTCTTCTGTTGTCACTATAGCTGCTTAGTAAGTTAACTGGGCTGCACCCTGCAGCTGCTGTTTATTCATTTACTGGGACAATTATCCTTTCATTTATGAAGATCAGGATTGGTCATTTGTCTGTATGTCGACATGCTCTTACCAAGAACTGTCTGGAATGCTGTAGTCCTGGCGTTGGACTAGGTAGTGTGCTTTCTTTTAATGTAAGGCTGGAACAGAATGTTAGTCTAGTTTATCACCCCGTGACACCTTGCATTTTAGTTCTAACGCAGGCTGCTTGTTTTTGATTGCCAGGCATTTTGTATGAGCCAATAGGGACCATTCTATTCCTGGTGGGGGCAGGTCATGCCCATAACAGCAAATCAACTAAGTTTCAAGTATTGAAATAAAAATCACCATTCGCTACCATTGGTTTCTGTATAATGCAATACGTTTACGTTACTGAGCCTTAATTTCACACTTAAAGCTGGATATACTGGATTTGATCAATTCTTAAATATTAGATATAAGCAACAATTAATCTTAAAAATATTTCATAGTAAACTTAAAAATGATTAGAAATGTCTTATAGCTGCCAATCATGTGTAAAAATGAACAGCATTTATTGGAGTGTAAAATAATCAGATGTCTCTTAATATGTAAGGCCGAATATTAGTCCAATGATTTCTGTGAACATTCAAATGAGAAGGGAACAGATATTATCTGTGAGTGTTGGATAAGGAATCATTAATTAATTTGTGTTTGTGTTATCCTGGAATAAGAGAACTATTATTCTTTTAAAAAATATTAACACTAAGAAATACTGGATTAAATTAGAATGTGAATTTGACGATGTTTATTACAAAACCTAAATTGAATTACTGTATGATTTTTGGAATGATAATGAATTGATAATTAATTTTAGAACTTTGGCAAAGTAAATGATTCAATATTTCTAAATGGATTTGCTCTGAATTTGACTAGATATTTCTTAATCTGTCAGCTGAGAATGCAAATTCTGGCATGATGATATGGAAAGACATTAGCCATTCAGTGAATGTTGATCAGAAATGGTTTGTCATTCAAAATTCTCAGATCTGCAAGATTTCTATACTTGGATTCTCTACTTTTCTTTTGGAGAAATATAAGATATAATAAGAACAAATTCTGCATTGTATTTAATTCATGCATTTTTTCATGTCACCAATATTTAGACATTTGAGTGAGAATTATTAAAAAAAAGTCAATAAGGAAGAGTTATTTTCACAGAAGCATGCAGTCAACAGCTTTTATCAACGTATTTGTTTCAATATTATCTCTGAATAAACGGATAAATACGTTTAATGGGGATCGTTTGACAGTTGCATTTTTATCATAATTTTTGGATTGGAAATATATCAGAAAAAAAAAATCCTATATTCAGGACTTGCTTCATCTCAATACATGTTACGCGTAGTATTCTCAGTCATAAGAAATAAGGTGTCATCATGGGTCTGGGAAAGATGCAGTGTGGAAATTATAATAAGGTTTCTCTTACATATGTTTGGATCTGGTGAGACTGTGATGTTTGCTGTGATTATTCATCCTGAGAACAATAAGGCACGTACAAAATGTTTTTCACCGAAGAGTAATGAGGTGGTCTTGAAGACCATTACGAGTACTTTGATTTCAATGATGTTGCACAGATTTTCATGATCTGGAAAATGTTTCACAACATTTTACGAAAATTCTGTATTCTAAGCATTCAATGGGCTTCGTGCAAACACCCTTCACTTGTTGTCATTTTCAAGTTTCAATTTTTTCAATGGTTTACAATGGCATTGATTAAGTACTCATTAAGAGAGTTCAACTGACAATTATAAGCTATTTGCAGGATTATTAAATTGATAAAGGATACAGATGTGCAGAGATTTTTTTTTGGAAGGCATTGCTTTTTCATTCAAATATCTCGGATGTTCACGAGGTCTATGTAGCTGTTCATTGGTTCTCTTGTCCAGATACTAATTTATAATTCATATCGATTTTATTGTGCCTGGAATTTTGAGATTTGTCTCAAAGTTAATAAGAAAACGAGGAGCAATTAATATGAGAACTTGAGTGAATAGAAATCACAGTAAATTTAAATTACAGTGTGAGAAAAAAACTCACTCACTTCAATAATTTCAGTCTAAGACAAGATCTGAAGCAATCAGTATGTTTATTAGACGCTTGCAAGCGTGGTGCCTGGAATCAGGCACACAGAGTTCAGCAAATACATATCTTATATAGGATTCACTACCCCAAACCCGGTGCCCATTACTATTGTTTCTCTCTTGCTCATCCGGCCTTGTGCAGAACAATGTACAAGTTTTACTTGGCCATTTCACCACATCCTGCTGTGGCCCATTGTTAGGCATATCCTCCATCACCTCTATCTAAATTCCACACTTGTGACATTTCCTCGCTTTCCCCAACCATATTGATCCTTATGACGTTTTAATTGGGGTTTGTTTTTGTGTTTTTGCAGACGTGGGAAGCAGATGCTTATAGCTACTGCTTGTACAAGTATATTTGGCTTAACTTACAATCTCACAGCACCTTATCCCGTTGTCTGTACCATCTACCATTGTTTGCAGGCACGTTTCATTCTTGTGTGCACATTTCAACTAATACAAAGACAATTATATATTTCCTTCACATAGTTTTCATTCTTGTTGACTCAGCTCTTGGTTGAAACAATTATACACTGGTATGAGTGCATTTACCTTGCATAAGTAATTATGATTGCAGAACTAACATTACTTCACCTATATCCCACAATATCCCCCTTATTCTTTAATTACCATTTGTTATCTTCTGCATTTTTCTTTTAAGCATTGCCCCCAAAATTCACAAGCGTCATTCCGGAGATTTCATCCATCTTGGTCTCACTCATCCCCTCATTATTTAATCGACAAAGTTCCTCTACCTGATTGCCTTTTCGGGGCATCTGTTTTATTAAGGCTGTCTCAATCAGTCTTTGGGTGAGTTCTCGTATACAGGGCATGATACAACAGCCAATGGCTACCAATACCTCGACTATTACTATCAGGGAAATAAGGATGGAAAACACCACCCCCCTTCCATTTTCCAAACCTTGCTTCAAGCCATTCCATGAGAGATGTGTCTACTCCTGAACTCTCTGCCAGTTCCTCTGTTAAGGTAGTCAACGCCCGAGTAATTGAACATTCAGGTGCAGTGTTATTAGGAATAAAGTTGCAACAGCTTCCTCCTGACATCGCACACACACACAGACTTTTTCCACTAAAATCATATCAAGTGTCATTCTGTTTTCCTATGCCATCCTACTTGTCGCATCAAGCTGTTCTGATACTCCTTCAACCGCATCTCTTGTATAATTTATAAATTGCTGTTGATCATAGAAAATGTAATTTATCCAATCTACATTTTTATTAATTGTTACCCACCAAAAGAGAGCTGACTCATAGCCTGCTGCAATATGATGACGAGTCTTCAACTCATCATGTACCCTCCTAAGGACTCCTACAGAATCGAGACACATCCTGTCATCGGAAGAAGTGTCTAACAGTGATCTCTTACACCTTCCGTTTTTCCCCACTATCTTTTCCTTCTCAAATGCCAAGGTAAATGGAATTGCCAATTGTACAATTGCACATACCCCTCTCCAATCTGGTGGTAGGGTAGGTCTCAATATTTTTCCTCCACAGTACCACCACAGATCCGCTCGGGGAGACTTTGGTGCTGAGTAGTTCCCTCCCTTGTCCGGTTCGGCGACATTCTTAATCTCTGTACATTCTTTCAGCTCCCTCAAATCTCTAGATCAATTTGTACCTTGTCTATGCACACACGCCGTGTGATTTCCGACTGCGGCTGAACACATAGGGGGTGCTTTTGAATCTTTCT
Organism: Hemiscyllium ocellatum; assembly: GCF_020745735.1. Lineage (NCBI taxonomy): Eukaryota > Metazoa > Chordata > Chondrichthyes > Orectolobiformes > Hemiscylliidae > Hemiscyllium > Hemiscyllium ocellatum. The sequence continues at coordinate 27,840,376 of NC_083444.1, forward strand.
TCTCCAAGGGAGCGAACATCAGAGATAGGGAGGTACAATTACTATCATTCCATGCAGTCTTATCCTGTTACAGGGCTATCATATATTTCATTACCTTCCTGTCTCGCTTGCACCCGAGTGGAAAGGGTACCACCTGGGCCACTGGTCTACTGGAGGCACATGCATAGCAATTGCTCTTGTTCAGACTTTTTACAGTACACTTTACCCATTCAAACCAGACATTTGCATCCCCATATCTCTATAATTTTTACTACTTTAGGATCAACGGGAGGGGCAAAAGTTTGTACCTTATTAACCAATAGTTCTGCCCGTTTTCCCTGTCCTACACTAATTCAAAAACAACAGCCCAAGAAATCCTTCTCGTTTGCTTACATTTCTATCCCAAATATTTCATCTAATTGTATCGCATAGGGACTCCCCACACCAAGAATTGCTTTGTGCCATGTGGTTTTCTTTATCATTAGCTGTATTGGGTTACGGTCTTTATTGGGACAATTGAGAGGTGATTGGAAGGTGGCCTGGTGTATTGTGAAAAGACCATTATACCAAGTACCATCCCCAAAGGACTTAAGATGTATCTCTGAGCTGCGGTACTGTCTCTGATTATCTACATCCTCACAATTTACTAAGCTACACGCATCAGGTCTATTATTTGCGGATTATCAGACTCAGGGACCATTAATAACACATACGAAAATTATATTTGACAAAATCCCAATACTAAGAGAGCTGGCATCATAACTCTAAGCATCCCCAGCAATCTAAAAATTGTGCTGAAGCACAAAAAAAGTAATACACAATCCTACAGAAATAATCCCGCGCTCGCGTCGTCACTGTATAATCAGTTACTCTAAGTCTCTTCAGCCTGATTTTCAGCGGATCTTGCGTTGATTCAGCTGTCCAGACGTTTTCCTCAACTGGAGATTTCACTGGCCCTTTGATCCGAGTGTAGTGAGTCCAGCATTTCTCCACTGTCCTTCTGTCGTTTCGGTAATCAAAGTTTCCTGATACAGCCCTTGCCAGTCCAGCTACAATTTAGTCTCTGTCTATGATTTTACTAAGACCCAATCTCCTGTCTGGATGGGATGAACGGTGAATTCAAGGAGCGGAGTCTGTGCCAATAAACTCTGTTTCCTGAGGAGAGACAATTAGAACAAGCCTTTCGTTTCGGGAATTGTCAATTCTCCGTTCATTCCCAGATAAGGTATGATTTCATAGGGGATAGTCCCAAATCTTTCCTTGGGGCTGTTTGTACTCGCAAGAGAGCTATAGGTAAACATTTGGTCCAAGGGAGTCTGGTTGCTATTATCAATTTAGAGAGCTGTCATTTGAGTGTTTAGTTCATTCTCTCAAACCTTCCTGATGATGGTGGGTACCATGGAGCATGGAACTCCCCAGCAAATTCGCAACTCTTTCATTATTTCCTGTAACACTTTAGAGGTAAAATGAGTTCCTTGATCGGAATCGATATGGTTCACTAGCCCATATCGGGGAATTATGTGCTCTAATATTGTTTTAGACACCTCACTTGCAGTGGCAGCGGCTAGGGTGTATGCCTCAACACAACCAGATAGATGATCTGCTATGACCAGCATATATTTTAGTCTTCCTACTCTGGGTAGTTCAGTATAATCTTCTTGTATACTATGGAAGCGTCTCAATCCCGGGTCTCTTCCTCCCGGGGTCTGTTTTCTCAAGACTTTCTTATTTACCTTTGTGCATGTTATACATGCCTCACATGTAAGTTTAGCAATTGTATATATTCCTTGACATCCATATTCCCTAAGAACTAAAAGATACGTTGCTTGTACTCCCCAATGGCTGAATTGATGTAGGACAGCCATAATTTCTCGCATCATCATTTTGTTTAACATTTCCCTTTCATCAGGTAACATCCATTGCCCATCTGCTGTTTTATTAGCACCAAAATCTTTCAATTCTTTTCCTTCTCTTTCTGTAAATATAGGAGCTTCCGGGGATCAGGGGCAGTAGGTATTAAGGAATGAATCAGCATTCCTTGTGGGTCCAGGCCTGCTTCCTTAGCCACTTCATTGGCTAATCTATTCCCCCTAACTTCTGGTTCATTTCCTTTCTGATGACCATTTACATGCACTTCCGCTAATTCTCGGGGGTGTAATAGGGACTCCAAGACCCATTTAATCAACTCCTCATGTGCTAATTCCTTTCCCCGACTATTGATCAGTCCTCTTTCCTGCCATATCTTTCCAAAAGTGTGCACAACATGAAATGCATATTTAGAAGCACTGTATGCTGCTCCCTCTTTATTTTCTAACGCCCTAAGAGCTCTTTCCAATGAATAGAGTTCGCAGTTCTGAGCTGACCACCCATTCGGCAACCTTCCTGCCTCTACCACACTACCTTTCATCCTGTCTACAACTGCATACTCATTATGTCTTTTCCCTTCAGTCACCCGGGATGATAGGTCTATAAAAAGTCAGGCTCTTGCATGATGCGGAACATCTCTCAGGTCCATGCGGACCTTAGTTTGGTATTCTATAATGTCAAGGCAGTTGTGCTCTGGATTCTGAGGAGATTCTCCTTCCCCTGTCCAAAGAAAGGCGGCTGGATTTAAACAATTGTCCGTGACCAACACTATTTCCTCATATTTCAGAACCCGCGAGTCTGTCAACCATCGCCCAGCTTTTTGGTTTAGGATCGTTCTCACTTGGTGTGGGGTGCTTACTATTAGGGCTCCCCCAAATGTAATATTCCTGATTTCCTCCACCAATAGTGCAGTGGCAGCCACGGCCTGCACACATTCAGGCCATCCCCAGAATACTGGATCCAATAGCTTCAAAAGATGCTACTGGCTGTTTCATTCCTCCCCACCACTGGGATAATACTCCCAAAGCCACTCCCTTATCTACGGTAGCAAAGAGCTGGAAAGGTTTATCTAGAGAAGGTAAGACTAACATGGGGGCATGGATCAGATCTCTTTTGAATTCTTAAATCTTATTTTTCCTCTTCCCAACTCAGACACTTTGGTTCCTCCTCTAATAGTTTGACATATAATTTATTCGTCTTTTGAGAAAAGAATCAATCCACAATCTGCAATATCCCGTTAAACCCAAAAGATTACGATATCCCCGTTTATTCCTGGGCAGTGGAATCCCCACTATTCACTTTAACCATTCTGGGCTTACCTTTCGCTTTCCCTCACGAAGTAAATGTCCCAAGTATTTTACTACTCACTCTACGTATTCTATTTTGTTTTCGGATACTCGCAGTCCCTGCTGACCGAGGAAATTCATTTTTTTAGTGCATTCTACTAATCTTTCTCTTCTCTTTCCTGTTACTAAGAGGTCACCTACATACTGCGACAGGGTAGTTCCCTTGGGGCTGCTAAATTTCTCCAATATTTGTTCTAACATCTGTCCAAATAAATTCGGGGATTGCGTAAACCCCTGGGGGAGCACGGTCCACCGGTATTGTTGTTTCTGTCCTGTCTTGGGATCTTCCCATTCAAAGGCAAAAAAAATCCTATTTCCATATACCCCAAGGGACAAGCCCAAAAGGCATCCTTTGAATCTATCACACATTTGTGGTCATGAGGGATCTTACTTAACAACGTATAGGGATTTGGCACCATTGGGTGCTTGACCTGATCTATTCGATTCAATGTTCTCAAATCCTGCACCAATTGATACGTTCCATCGGATTTTTGCACTCGTAGAATTAGGATATTATAAGGAGACATACATGGCTCCAAAAGTCCATCTCTAGCCCGTCAATTGCTTCCTGCAGTCTTCATTTACCTTCTATGGAAATGGGATATTGTCGCTCAAAAACAACGTCCCTTTCCTTTTTAAACTTATTTCTCGGGGGCGGATCTGTATTTTTCCACGATTGCCTTCTCTAGCCCATACAATAGGGTCTATCTCTCTCTCCACATCTTCTGTCAACATTGCTATTTGTACAACTAATTATTTTTCCTGAACTAAAATCTCCAGTCCTCAGAGGATAATTAAATCTCTCCCTCGTAAGTTACTTCTTATATCAGGGATATACAACAGTTCCCCTGTGATTGTATCCTTCGGGCCTTCTATCATCATAGGTTCAAATACTGGAACAGCAAATCGCTCCCCTTTTAACCCGGAAACAGCAATTGACCGTGTTGACATTTCTACTTCCTTTGGTTTAAAATTCAGTGATGACCGTGCTGCCCCCGTATCTACTAGTAAGACTAACTCTTCCCCACAGGGTCCCACCTTCAAGTTTATCAAGAGTTCCTGGTGGCTCCCCGGGACATCCCTATTCTTCATCAAAATTCATAAGCAGAATTGCCCTTTCTTCCCTTTGTAGATCAGGACACTCCAGCTTAAAATGCCCGAGTTTCTTCAATAATGGCATCCTGCCTGTGGAGACGTCCATCTCTGCCCCTGTCGCCCGAACACTCTATCAAATGCTCCCCCTTTTCCTCTCCCTCTCCCTCTTCCTCTCTGTCCTACTTGCTGCCACCCACTGCTCCGGATGATCACTATTGGTTCCATTCTTTTCTTAACTACCTCATCAGCCGTAGCTACCATCATTTTCAACTTCTGTTTCTGTCTCTCATCCTCTCTCTTTGCAAACACTTTCTGTGCCGTTCTTTACAATTCATCTCCTTGTGTTGCGCTCCTCCCTTCTATCTTCACTACCTTTCTTTGTGTCTGGCCATGCCTTTGTCCCAAAATGTCCTTTCAAAAGACCCTGTACCATTGGGTCCTCAGGGCTCATTCCAGAGTATTTCCGCATTGAGTCCCTTAATCTTTGCAAGAAAGCTGATGGAGTCGCATCTTTCTCCTTTCTAGCTTCAAAGGCTTTCATCAAATTCTGCGACTTCGGAACTGCCTCTCTTATTCCTTTTAGAATCAGGTCTTTCAATTCCCTCATTTCTTCCCTATGCTCCAGGTTTTGATTTTCCCACTGGGTGTCTCTGAGGGGAATCTCCGTCTTACCTTATCCAGTATGCCCATCCCCAATGGGAAGTTCCCTGTCCCATATTTTAATGGCTGCTCCTGGTGTAAGTCCCCTTTCTTCCCCAGTAACTAGTATATTCAAAATAGACATTAACTCAGTCCACGTATACAGACTGGGCCCCAATAATTGATCAATTTGTTCAGACAACCCTACCGGATCATCAACCAGGACGTTTATCTCCTTTTTAAATGTTCTGACTTCCTGACTGGTGAGGGGGCGCTTACAAACCCAATCTCTTTGTCCCCTGTTGGTACCTCCCGAAAGGGATAAGTCTTTTCTTTCTTCCCCTTTTCTTGTTATTGTTTTTCCCCCTTAGGCTTTGATTGAGATACTCCAGAATCCTCCTCTACCTCTACTTTATCTTCCCTTTCTTTGGTTGAGGGTTGAGGGTCAGGAACAACAACATTTCTGTTCACCGCCCCTTTGTCCTCCTCTTGTGGGCCATCCGTTACCTATCCCTGTCTGTCTCTCCTCCTCCCCCATTATCACCTCATCTGGTTTTATGCTCCGGGGGTGGGGAGTGCAAGTAGGCAAAAGGATCCCATAAACTGGGTGGGGCAGAGGGGGAATCCTTTATATTTAATACCATCATTCCCAAACTGCCCTTCCAACAGGACGCATAGTCTGCTTCTTCTTGACTGAAAGTTTGTTTTTTATTCACAAACAAATCTAAATACTGACATACCCAATCCTCATCCGCATCATACTTTGGCCCGAAGACAGCTGGATGAAGGATTGGTTCTTTGGTCCATACTAAACAACAATATTTAATCATCTTCTTTTCTATCTTTTTTCCCTTGTACAAGTGATACTTGTCCATTCCCTCAACATCCTCCCCAATGGACTTTCAGGAAGAATGTTACCAGGGACTTTTTCTTCCTTTACTCCGTGACAGTTCGACTTACTCTGCCTACCACCAATTTCTCGGGGCCCTCACCAGTCCCTCAGTGATTAAATACGCCTTTTACCGGCCACCAAGTTAATACATAGAGATCAGTTTTATGACGTTGGTCTGTGCACAGAGTTGCCTGGCCCCCTTCTTCCTATTTTTTTTTGAGTGGGAGCAGCGGCGGAGTAAAAGCGAACCCGGGAGACTACAGCTAAGGTAAGACAGTTTGTTTTAAAATTACTTACCTGTAGCGGGCAGCGGTGTTTTTTTTTTCTCTCTCTCTTCACAGAAAGAGCGGGAGCAGCAGAGGAAGTGACGTGAGTAGGAAAACAGTGAGTATATAACTCAGAAAGGCGGCTAAACCCGAGATTCTACACGTGTAGTATCTCCCACCCACCCTCCTCCTGTAACCTTCTTAACTACTCTGCTTTTTCTTTTAAGGTAAGGATTTTTTATTTCTTTACCAGTGGCTAGTTAAAAAATTACTTTGTTTTTTGTGTGTGTATATATATTAAGTCCTTTTTTTAGGAAAAAAAACTATAGCAGAGAGGTATCAGAAAGTATTCTAACTCATACTTTTACAAGGTAACTAAGTAATTAACTAACTAAGCAGAGATGGCTGGGCAGGTGATGTGCTGTTGCTGTATGATGTGGGAGCTGGCTGATCCCATTGTGAACGGCAGTAACCACATCTGCAGCAAGTGTTGGTTGCTGGAAGAACTCCGGATCAGAGTTGATGATCTGGAATCTGAGCTTCAAACACTGCGGCACATCCGGGAGTGGGAGAGTTACCTGGATGCTTTGTTTCAGGAGGCAGTCACACCTGGGAGATTAAGTAATTCGCATTCAGCTCATGATCAGGCACATCAGAGTGTGACTGGAAGTGAGGCAGGTAGGGGGAACCTGAGTTCAGGAGTGGAGGAGCCTCAGCCCTTGACCTTGTCCAACAGGTATGAGATTCTTGCTCACTGTACGGATGAGGAAAAGGGCTCTGGACAGGATGAGCCAACTGACCAAGGCGCCATGGTGCAGAAGGCCATTCAAGAGGGGGGAGCTAATAGACAAGTAGTGGTTATAGGGGATTCTATAATTAGGGGGACAGATAGTATCCTTTGCAAGCCGGATTGGGAGTCTCGCATGGTGTGTTGCCTGCCTGGTGCCAGGGTGCGGGACATCTCCGACCGGCTTGAAAGGATATTGGAGCGGGAGGGGGAGGATCCAGTTGTTGTGGTCCACGTTGGTACTAACAACATAGGCAAGACTAGGGTGGAGGACCTGTTTGGGCATTACGAAGCACTAGGCAGGAAATTGAAGCACAGGTCCTCAAGGGTCCTAATCGCCGGATTACTGCCCGAGCCACGTGCCAATTGGCATAGGGACAAGAAAATTAGGCAAGTAAACACGTGGCTAAGGGATTGGTGTGGGAAAGAGGGATTCCACTTCATGGGGCATTGGCATCAGTTTTGGAACGGGGGGATCTGTACCGTTGGGACGGTCTCCACCTGAACCGATCGGGTACCAATGTTCTAGCGAAGAGGATAAATAGGGTGGTCAGTCGGACTTTAAACTTCTGAGTTGGGGGCAAGGGAAAGTGAAAGCGACAGGGAGTATGGCGTTAAATGGAAAGATAAGCAGCAGGATAGCATGTGTGCAGGCGGATTTAAAATTGAGGCAGACTGAGAATGCAGAAAAAAGCAAGGATAACTTAGGACATCATATGACTTCCAACATATCTAATGATAAGGAAGTTAGCATTAAGGCACTTTACCTGAATGCTCGTAGCATTCATAACAAAGTCGATGAACTAATGGCACAGATAATAGTGAATGATTATGATGTGGTCGGCATCAGAGAGACTTGGTTACAGGGGGGTCAGGATTGGCAGTTAAACCTCAATGGTTTTTCAACTTATCGAAAAGACAGAGAGGTGGGCAGAGCGGGTGGGGTTGCCTTGTTAGTTAAGAACAAAATTAAATCAATGGTATTGAATGACATAGCGTCGGATGATGTGGAGTCTGTGTGGGTGGAATTGAGGAACCACAAAGGCAAAAAAAACATAATTGGTGTTGTGTATAGACCTCCTAACTGTGGTCAGGACCAGGGACGCAACATGTACCGGGAAATAGAGAAGGCATGTCAGAAAGGCAAGGTCACATTGATCATGGGAGACTTCAATATGCAGGTGGACTGAGTAAATAATGTTGCTAGTGGATCCAAAGAAAGGGAATTCATGGAATGCTTACAGGATAGCTTTTTGGAACAGCTTGTCATGGAGCCCACAAGAGAGCAGGCTATTCTGGACGTAGTGCTTTGCAATGAACCAGACTCTATAAAAGATCTTAAAGTAAGGGAACCCTTAGGAAGTAGCGATCATAATATGGTCGAGTTCAGTCTGGAGTTTGAAAGAGAGAAGGCAAAATCGGATGTAATGGTGTTACAGTTAAATAAAGGTAATTATGAGGGCATGAGAGAGGAACTGACAAAAATAGACTGGAAGCAGAGGCTAACCGGGAAGACAGTAGAGCAAAAATGGCAGGAGTTTGTAGGTTATAATTGAGGACACTATACAGAGGTTCATCCCCAAAAAAAGAAAGATTACCCGGGGAAGGATTAGACAACTATGGCTGACAAAGGAAGTCAGGAAATGTATTAAAGAAAAAGAGAGATCCTATAAAGTGGCTAAGAACAGTGGGAAATCGGAAGATTGGGAAGGATACAAAAGCAAACAGAGGATAATAAAGAGTGTAATAAGAAATGAGAGGATCAAATATGAAGGTAGGCTAGCCAGTAATATTAGAAATGATAGTAAAAGTTTCTTTCAGTACATAAGAAACAAACGTCAGGCAAAAGTAGACATTGGGCCACTTCAAACTGATGCAGGAAGCCTAGTGATGGGAGATAAGGAAATAGCAGGAGAACTTAACAAGTACTTTGCGTCAGTTTTTACAGTGGAAGACATGAGTAATATCCCAAAAATTAAAGGGAGTCACGGGGCTGAGTTTAGTATGGTTGCCATTACGAAAGAGATAGTGCTAGAAAAGTTAAAAAGACTTAAAATTGATAAATCTCCTGGCCCCGATGGGATACACCCGAGAGTTCTGAGAGAGGTGGCTGAGGAAATAGCAGAGACATTGGTTGAGATCTTTCAAGAGTCACTGGAGTCAGGAAAGGTCCCGGATGATTGGAAGATGGCTGTTGTAACCCCCTTGTTCAAGAAAGGATCAAGGCAAAAGATGGAAAATAATAAGCCAATAAGCTTAACCTCGGTTGTTGGTAAAATTCTAGAATCCATCATTCAGGACGAGGTTTCTAAATTCTTTGAAGAGCAGAGTCTGATTAGAACAAGTCAACATGGATTTAGTAAGGGGAGGTCATGCCTGACAAACCTGTTGGAATTTTTTGAAGAGGTAACAAATAGGTTAAACTAGGGAAACCCAGTGGATGTGGTCTATCTAGACTTTCAAAAGGCCTTTGATAAGGTGCCACATGGGAGGCTGCTGAGCAAGGTGAGGGCCCATGGTTTTCGAGGTGAGCTGCTGGGATGGATTTAGGATTGGCTGTCTAACATAAGGCAGAGTTGGAATAAAAGGTTCTTTTTCAGAATGGCAGCCGGTGACGAGCGGTGTCCCACAGGGTTCGGTGTTGGGGCCACAGCTATTCGCATTATATATTAATGATTTGAATGAGGGGACTGGGGACATTCTAGCGAAGTTTGCCGTTGATACGAAGTTAGGTGGACAGGCAGGTAGTACTGAGGAAGTGGGGAGGCTATAGAAGGATATAGACAGGTTGGGAGAGTGGTCCAGGAAATGGCTGATGGAATTTAACGTGAGCAAGAGGTCTTGCACTTTGTCAAAAAGAATAAAAGCATAGACTACTTTCTAAATGGTGAGAAAATTAGTAAAGCCAAAGCACAAAGGGATCTGGGAGTGCTAGTCGAGGATTCTCTAAAGGTAAACATGCAAGTTGAGTCCGTGATTAAGAAAGCGAATGCAATGTTGTCTCTTATCTCAAGAGGGTTGGACTATAAAAGCAGAGATGTGCTACTGAGACGCTATAAAGCTCTGGTTAGGCCCCATTTGGAGTACTGTGTCCAGTTTTGGTCCCCATACCTCAGGAAGGACATACTGGCACTGGAACGTGTCCAGCAGAGATTCACGCGGATGATCCCTGGAATGGCAGGTCGAACATATGAGGAACGGCTGAGGATACTGGGATTGTATTCGTTGGAATTTAGAAGATTGAGGGGAGACTTAACAGAGACGTACAAGATAATACATGGCTTGGAAAAGGTGGACGCTAGGAAATTGTTTCCGTAAGGTGAGGAGACTAGGACCCGTGGACACAGCCTTAGAATTAGAGGGGGTCAATTCAGAACAGAAATGCAGAGACATTTCTTCCGCCAGAGGGTGGTGGGCCTGTGGAATTCATTGCCACGGAGTGCAGTGGAGGCCGGGACGCTAAATGTCTTCAAGGCCGAGATTGATAGATTCTTGTTGTCTCGAGGAATTAAGGGCTACGGGGAGAACGCTGGTAAGTGGAGTTGAAATGCCAATCAGCCATGATTGAATGGTGGAGTGGACTCGATGGGCCGAATGGCCTTACTTCCACTCCTATGTCTTATGGTCTTATGGTCTTATTTTTTATCGACCTCCTTTCACTGTCTGATTCAGATGTCTCTCTTGTGGGATTCGTACTCGTCACCCAAGGGAGCGGACAACACCGGGACAAGAACCTATTCCTCAATTGTGAATGGGAGGCAACTATGTTAAAAATCACACAACACCATGTCATAGACCAATAGGTTTAATTGGAAGCACACTAGCTTTCGGAGCGGTGCTCCTTCATTGGGTGATAGACACCTGTTGAACTGTAACCTGCTGTTGTGTGATATTTAACTTTCTACACCCCAGTCCAACACCGACATCTCTAAATAAGACCAACCATGAATACGTTGAATGGTTGAGCAGACTCCTTGGGCTGAATAGCATACTTCCACTTGTTTTAACATTTCGTCTAACGCCTTATTTTATTTGTATGTTCAGAATTGAGGGGATGGGATGAAGTGTCAGAAAGGGTTTAATAAACAGATCAGACAGATCAGGAACAAGGTTCATAAACTCAGGAAGAAGAATTGTGCTGTGACTTGGGGGCAACAAATGGCACTGGGCACAGCAGTGATGGCTGTGTACAGAAGCTGTGATTGCTGAAGGAAGTTGCTCGGTCTTATACAGTTGGCAAGTCAGTGATCACGCTGGATGTTGGATCGTTGTATTATTCACACACAGTAGAAATTTGTGAAAGAATGAAATGTTTGTTTCATTGGAGAATTTTTTCTGCGGTTCCAATTCCGAGTGACTGTTTGAAATACTGATCAGATCTTTGTTTGAAGTGTTAGGTTAAAATACTCATGAACAACCCCACTGGATAAGCTTGTGCTCCCGATCTCTTGTTATTTTTTTCTCTTTCTCTTGATGTAAATTCATAGAAAGACAAGGTGGAATGTAGGGCAGAAAGAAAAATACGTTCCTTCGCATTTCACCAATTTCATCTACATTTGAATAGAATGACTGCCCTCACTCTTCTTTTTGACTTTAATGTGGTGTCGATTATTTGTGAATCTCACGTGCAATGAAAGGCAAGAACACGATTCTCGATACAGTGTATACTAGAGTGTGAGGTGCAAAGAAAAACTGCTCGAGCGGTGCATAAAGTTAGCAACCAGAGTGTGACTCGAACCCGTGAGTGTGGAGCACAGCGGTAAAATAACCCACCAACATAATCTCTGGGGCTCCTCTGCACATTTTATAATCAGGTTACATGTGGTAAAGTCATGGATGAGAAAGTTCCAGAGTGGAATTGAATCCACACCATTGTGTTTCTGCTTTCACCAGAATTTCAATAACAGCAATTTCCAATAAATAGCCATGCTGGTCAGAATGAATAGCTGTCATTGATACATTCTGAGTAAGAATGAAACAGGACAAGAATTTTCCATCAAATTTACACCTACATTTGACTCATAATTTCTTCAGTCACTTTCTCTCTCACGTGAAGAAGCAGCCATGGTGAGTGAAATAAATGCGATGTTGTCGCTCAATGGCCTTTCTCATATGGCTGACCCTGAATTGGATTAAATCGCTAGAAATGCTGATTTGTTCGTTTCATTTTAATCTTGCTGAAATCTCACAATGTTCATTGTAATAATCAGAAGTGAATGAGATATATCTCATTGGATTAATGTTGTATTCAAATTTGCTCTGACTTTATTTCAGCTTAAGGAAAATACTGCTGAGAAAAACAAAGGGTTAAAGTGCAAAAGAAACCCCACCAGTTTTGTTGCTCGTTGCTTTGGCAGATTTCACTGTGTATTAAATGGACCAAACATCATGGTGTTTGTCCTCATATCTTTAACGCATGTGATGAAAGCAGGAAGTCGATCTCCAAACAACTGGTCACTTCCTTTCATTATGTAATATCTTCCCTTCACAATAAATAATTATCCACTCAGTTCCATTTACAATGCTTTAGGGTGGAATATTATGCCAAATCTTTCAAAATGCAGAGTTTTGGAACCGAATCTTATTCAGCAGCATACATTAAAGAAATTTATTTACATTTAAAGTCAATCAACTTCGACATTGTTTCCCCACAACTTCCGAACGACTTCACCCCATCCCCATATCTTTACCTAGTGACACGCTGTCTCTCTCCTTGGGAAATTTATTCCTTGCATATCACCAAATGTGCCTTTCTAAATACTTTGAAAAACAGATTCTCCGAGTGACAGCAATTCTGTTCTCATCATTTCTTTGCTCTTCATAGGTTTTATCAAAGATATTGAATGCCTGACATCTAGATGTTTACTTCCTTGAAAGAGGGAATTTTCCACCTATTTACTCTGTCCAAACATTTCATAACCTGAAAAAAAATTAAGTCTTCCTTGGTTCAGGGATAACTGTTCTCAGTTTTCCTAGAAGACAAGTGAGTAAAATCTCATCCTCAGTACATCCCCATCAGCATCTTCTCTAATCGCTTTGCACCCCAGTAAACTCCTTCATTATCAATTCATAGAATCACAGAATCCTACAGTGCAGAAAGAGCATTTCAGTCAATCAAGCCAGTGTAGACTCTCTGAAGAGCAACTCACCCAGACATATCTCTCCTCCGTATTCCCTTATATTTCACCAGAAGAAGGGACAACCCTCCCCCTTGTGATGTCAACTAAACCTGTTGGACTATAACCTGGTGTCCTGTGACTTCTGACCTTGCCCCCGCGTTACCCGTGGCTAATTCATTAAACTTACTGAATTCATTCACTGGACACGAGAGCGCAATTTAACTTGGTCAATCAACATAACCCTAAGACTGAACAGCAGTGCGAATTACTGAGTCAATGTTCCACAATCGTGAGCAAAACCTGTACAATTTTTAATGCCTTTATACCCTGGTAACTCTGCCTCATCAAAGCAAATCAACCCAAATTCAATGCATCGAAATGCTACTCTGTGCTTTACGATCTGATTCGTGCTGCGGGAAATGTTTCTGCACTCATATTTGAATGCTTTTACGCTGTCTCTTCCTCACCTTCCTGTTTCCAATAAACACTTCAATCCAGAACAAGTCTGTCAAATGCTTTTCATTCCAACACAGTACAAATGTGCAGTTTGCAGAAGTCACGTGTTTGCACTTTCACTGACACGCTGCCTCCCTGAGAGCTGCAGTCCTTCCCCACCTTGATACAGGCAGCACTGTCTTTCATGTGACATGCCCTATCGAGAATGGAAGGACAACTATCAATACCCGCACTTGGGAATGAAGCGACAGTTTTAAAATATTTACACTGTCCCCAGTGGAGAATTCAGCCCTGTCACAGCCGGGGACACTAACTACATTACTACCGAGAACAAGAGTGTCAAAGGAGGCCCTTCAACCAGTTGTGGCCACACTTGTCAAAAACACCTGCCTAATGAACTGAATCCCATTTCACAATGTTTATCCCACAGCCGTATATGCCTTGGCATCACAAGTTCATATCTGAATGTTTATTCAGGCTATAGCAGTGTCTAGGAGAAAGTGAGGACTGCAGATCAGAGCTGAAAATGTGTTGCTGGAAAAGCACAGCAGGACAGGCAGCATCCAAGGAGCCAGAGAATCCAAGGAGATTCTCATTGGATGCTGCCTGACCTGCTGCACCTTTCCAGCAAAACATTTTCAGCAATAAGAGTATCTGCCACTCAGAACAATTCAGACAGTGTATTCCAAATTCCAACCACCCACGGCTGATAAACCATTTTCGCACATCTTCTCAAATCTTTCTGCCTTTCTCCTTAAATCTCTGGCCCCTGATAATCAATCCCTCCATCAATGGGAAACTCATTCAGTCAACCCTGTACATACCCTAACCCAATCATGTCTCCACTACATCTCCTTTGCACTGCGACAAACTGTCCACTTTGTCCTGTCTTTCTTCCTAACTGAAACTCTTCATCCCAAACAATATCCCGGTAAATATCTCCTGCAATGTTTTCAGTGTGACTACATTCCTGCGATAATGGGACTTGCAAAACTGCACACAACACTCTTGCTTGAACCTAATGAGCATTTGTTTTAAAATTTATGTATTAGTAAGAGGGCGATTCTGGCTAAGCAGAATTTATTACACATTCCTAATTGTAGAGAGCGCTGTTGAGACTCAATCATATTGCTATGAGTCTGAAGCCACATGCAGGTCAGACCAAGTAAGGACAGCAGATTCCATCCTGAAATAACATCAGTGAACCAGATGCTTTTTTTTTCAACAAATGTCAATGGATCTAGAGTAGTCATTATATTCTTCATTTCAGATAATTGCTGAATCTAAATTTTACAATCTGGTATGGTGGGACTCAAGCCCGAGTACCCAGACTATTACCTCGGTCTCTGGATTATCAGTCCTATGAAATTACCACAAGACCAACGCAGAAAGCCACAAAAGCTGATCTTTTCCAATAAAATTCTTTTTTCCCAAAACTGTCCTGGGTCTTTTCCATGAGCCTGATGCTCCAATTGTCTCTGGCCTATGTCAGTAAAAGCTGTTACATGGGGATTGATTTCACAGCCGCGGTATTCAAATGGATCGACTTGTTTGGAGGTCCCAATGGTGGGACTGGGGCACGTTCACCCAAGAACAGTGACCGCAGCAGCAGCACAGACAGAACAGTGCGAATGTGAAAGAGAGTGATAGATTGCTCATTGCCTCAGAGAAATGGGAGGAGAGACTGAAAGGAGCTTTAATGATCGCAGGAAGGAGAGGAATCAACGACAGCGGGTGTGTTTGAATCCTGATTTATGAAACTCAGAGATGGGAGAAAGCGAAATTTAAAGGTGAAACAATTAATTTCTTGCGATGTGTCACAAAAAGGACAACGGAGAGAACACTTAGAATCGTGATATGGTTTCTGTAGTCACAATGCAAAATACAGACGACCACGATCACTAACAGAACAGGATACTTGCAAGCAGCAATAAGTATACTAGCAGAGGAAATGTTCGGAAGAACAGCAGATGTACAATATCAGTACTCAGCTAACAGTGACAGACATGTGGGAGCTGAGAATGAGCTGAATCTTTCAGTTCGATGTCCTCAGAGTCTGTGGAGCTCCTTAAATGAGAATGTTGAAAACTGAGATTGATAGATTACGACAAAACATCAAAGTCTCGGGGGACAGTACAGGATATTGTTGAAATGCATGCTTCATTAGCATTTTAGCTTAACATCGGCGACTTCACCAGCTTCCTCAAGGCAGTAACCAGTGCTGGGAACTAATACCAGTTCCCAGCCTCGGAGACAGAGAAACTGCGGCATAGCCGCCCAGATCCAACCGCAACTGGGGAAGGGAATGAGTGTGTGGAGTTATTCTTTGTCTCCAGTGATGCAATAGGTGACAGTGCGGTCCTTCTATGTTGTATAGCGGTGCACGAAATTCTTAGGTTGAGTATGCTCCTGATCAAGGGAATAGTTGTCCCCGTTTATACTATCATAGCGATCTACAGTGCATCTTGCCAAGATAGCTGTGTGGCACAACTGGAGTGTCTTGAGCCCGTAACCTTGCAGTAGTGGGTTTAAAAGATGATCTTGCCATTTGGATCTGTGATTCCGACACTGGCGGTGGCAGCTGCTTTTGCTTGCATCAGATCAGCATCAGTTTCTTCCCACAGTAAAGACTTCAACCTGGAGAAGGTGGTGTTGGCGGTGATATTTTATATTAGTTGTCCTTGGGGACTTGGACAGCGAACCGATAATGTTTAAGTTCGATGAACAAAACCTAGAATGCAAGCCCGACCTCAGGAACAGAGATCATGACTTTAATTTCCTGAACTCGCACTCATTCATGTCCCTCAGCAGGGGATTCTACCATCTTTACCCAGTCCTGCCTACGAGAGACTCCAGGGCCAGAAAAACATTATCTGACCCTTAATTCAAGAATCCCCGCCGTATGGGGAAGCAGGCTAGTCGGCCATTCCAGTCTGCATGGTCCCTCCGAAGGGCATCCCACCAGACCCCCCGCTATTCCCTATCCCATAAGCCTGAATTTCCCATTGTTGATCTCTTTAACTGGCACAGCTTTGGTCAGAAGGAGGAATAAAGACGCAAACATACAGACAACTTGCAGACTGCCCACAGACAGAGACCCGAGGCTGGGATCGCACGCAGGCAGCAACGAACAAGAGGTGAAGAATAAATGTTGGCCTGACCAGTGGTACTCACACCCTGTGGGTGAATGAGAAACAATGAAAACACATTCACAACATGCAAAACAGCATTTATTTCTGAGTGGACACAATTTGAAAGGATCATTCACTTTGGGTAGAAAAAAGGACGCCGATACCACAGAGAAAGCAGGGCAGTGTGGGAACTGCTGGAAGGGATTCAGTTAACCACAGAAATGGAACCCCATTTAATCAGTAACACTGGGGAGAGGTGTGTGGGAAGGGATCACTGAGCAAAACAACCTCTGGAGACTCCAGCAGGATTACATATCCCATCAGAAATTGGATTATGCTGTCAATGCGGCTGTTAATCCCAACCAACTGTCTGTTCACTAGCGTCAGTCAGACAGTCATACAGCATGAGAACAGGCTGGTCATACCAACCAATCCGTGCTGAACATACTGCCAAGCTACTCTAGTCACATCTGCCTCCTCCTGTACCCGCTGAGCGGTGATAATGCCCTTGTAGTTTTATTACTGTTTTGTTAATCCAAAAGCCCAGGTAATATTTTGGAGACAAAGGGTTCAGATCCTGGCAGGACAGATGGTGGAGTTTGAAGACTCTCGTGATGACCTGAATCAGTTGGTGTGGAAACTCCCACCTGATTCACTCATGCCAGTTCAGGAAGCAAACTGCCATAGTCATCTGTTCTATCCCACATGAAACTCCAGATACATAATATTGTGGTTGACTCCTAACGGTCCTCTGGGAAATAACTGATGTACTAGGCATGAAAGAAAATATTTTATTTTAAAAATCCCATTTTCCCATTCATGGATGGATCCAATTTTCCTTTAAATGTTGCAAATGCATCCTCGTCCATCACTTCCTCAGCAAGTTAATTGCACACGTAAAACACCCTCTTTCAAAGAAATGCCTCACATGTCTTTTTTCTCTGAAACATATCCCCTCTCGCCTTGGAATCCCGCTTCTGGGCAAAGGCAGCTATCGTTAACTCTAGCTTCCCTCTCAATAATTCATACACTTCTGTCAGGTCGCCGCTCAAACCCCTAACCTAGAGTGAAAACAGTCTCAACCAGGAAAAAGTGAAAACTGCAGATGAGAGACCAGAGTCGAGAGTGGGCTGTGCTGGGAAAGCACTGCAGGTCAGGCAGCATTTGAGGAGAAGGAGAATCGACGTTTCGGGCAAGAGCCTGATGAATGACACTTGTGTGAAAAGTTGATTCTCCTACTCCTCGCATGCAGCCTTACCTGTTATGGTTTTCCAGCACCCCAAACTCGAATCTGAAAATAGTCTCAGCCTATCCAGCCTTTCATTATAACTCAAATATTTCACAAATGGCAACATGTGTATATACCCTTTCTGAACCTACTCCAGCTGAATAATATCATTCCTCCAACTGGGCGAGCAGAACTGGACATAATATTCCGGAAGAGGCCTCATCAGTGTTCTGCAAAACTTCAACATAACGTCCCAACTCTTGTGCACAAAGGACTGAGCAATGAAGAGAAGTGTGTCAAAGGGCTTTTAACCATCCTGTCTGTGTGCATTGCAAACTACAAGGAATTATGTATCTGTACCCCGAGCTTCCTTGTTCTCCAACACTACGCAAAGCTCTACTCTTTTTGATGTACCAAAATGCAATACTTTCCATTTATCCAGATTGAACTCCATGTTACATTTTTCAGTCCATCGACTCGTTGGATTAAGATCTTTTTGAATCTTAGATAATCTTCCTTACTGTCTACAATTCTGATGTTGCCTGCAAACCTACGAAGCATGCCTGCAATGAGTTCCACTGTTTTATCATATAGATCAATGATTCATATTTACTTGTAGTGGCTGTGATTTAGCAGTGTGCAGATCATACAACAGTTACTGAAAATGTGTTGCTGGTTAAAGCACAGCAGATCAGGCAGCATCCAAGGAACAGGAAATTCGACATTTCGGGCCAGAGCCCTTCCTGATGAAGGGCTCTGACCCGAAACGTCGAATTTCATGTTCCTTGGATGCTGCCTGACCTGCTGTGCTTTAACCAGCAACACATTTTCAGCTCTTATCTCCAGCATCTGCAGACCGCACTTTTGACTCATATAACAGTTAATCATGCAATTAACCATGAGCACTCCCAACCTCGGAATTGCTTGTGCCTCTAAACCGTCATAGAATTACCGTGCATTCACCGGTTGTATCACTGGAGCCCTCGAGTATCTCTGCGACCTTATTCCCATCCCGACTTCCATTTGGATCTTCGCGACTGCGCCACTCAGTTTCTCTGATTCTGGGGCTGGGAATTGGTAATATGTGGCAGCAGTGGTTACTGCCTTGTCGGGGGAAACTGGTGAAGGAGCCGATGTTAAACTGCATTGCTATTGAAGCGTACATTTCAACAAAACCTTCACTGTCCCCGGAGTCTTTGATATTTTGGAGAAATCTATTCATCTCAGCTTTCAGCATATTAATGATGGAATCACCACAGCCTCTGGAGGAACCAATGTTAAACGGTCAACCCATTCTGAGTTCCCACATATCTGCCACTGTTCGCTAAGCGCTGATACAGTGCATTTGGTGTTCTGCCTAATATTTCTTATGCTACTGTACTGCAGTAGTTAGCGTGCTTGTGTGTGGGATGCCGTGATCGTATAGTGGTTAGTACTCTGCGTTGTGGCCGCAGCAACCTCGGTTCAAATCCGAGTCACGGCAGTAATTGCGCCATCTGCCGCAATCTTTGTGAAACACAAAGGAATCGGTTGTCTTATCATGGCAATTTTCTCCAAGGTGATGATCTTTTCCCTTCAAATTCTGCCCACTCACATCTCTGTGTTTCGTATGTCAGAATTCAAATCCACCCGTTCTCAGAGATTTCTCTCCCTCCTTCGATCACTAACTAAACTTTCCGGCCCACTCCCCTATTTCATTAATGTAGAGATGTCGGTTTTGGACTATGGTGCACTAAGTTAAAAACCACACAACACCAGGTTTCAGCCTACAAGGTTTAACTGAGCACTAGTTTTCGGAGCGCAGCTCTTTCATCATGTGGTTGTGGAGTCATTTCATGTTTCATTCAGGCACTGCAGAATCTAACACTGACTCTCACATTGATACTGTTCACTCTGTGCTGCTGTGGTCACTGTTGCTGGGTAATGTGCCCCAACCCCACCATCGGGACCTGCAGACCAGTTGATCCATTTGCTTACCGCTGTTGTGAGGCAAATCATCAGTTTGCAGCTTTTACTGATGTGGACTTGCGATTATTGAGGGTCAAGCTCAGGAAAATGACACAGGACAATATCGAGGAAAAGCGACTTCATTGGGAAAGATTAGTTTCACGCGTTTTCTGCAATGGCCGAGCACTATTACCACTTGACTGTTAACTCAGACACCAAGCAAATGAACCAGGGACACAGGTTTGACTCCAACCATGCCAGGTGTTGGAATGGAGATTCAAAAAATATCTGGAATGACGAATCTAATAGCACCTATAAATCCATGGTCAATTGTTGAAAAGACAAAACCATCGAGTTCACTGATGTCCTTTGAGGAAGGAACCTGCCATTCTTACCTGTTGAGGCCTCGATGTGACTCCAGACTCATTGCAATACTGTTGAGTCTCAACTACCCGCTGTGCAATTAGGGACCGCAATCAATACTGCCGAGACAGCGACACCCTCATACTGTAACAGAATAGAAAAATAAATAATTCAGCTCTACCTAGATTACTGTGTGCAGTTCGGCAATTCACAGTATAGCAATGATGTGATGGCACTGGGAACTTTGAAGGAGAGATTCACCGGGATATTGTCTGGGCTAAAGAGTATCATTTACGAGGAGAGATTGGACAGACTGGGGTTTGTTTGTCGCTGAGCAGAGGAGAGTGGAGAAGACAAGGCTGAGATGTACAAAATAATGAGGGATATGGATAGGGTAGACTGAAAGAAGCGTTTGTTATTTATGGAGGGATCGAACACTGGGGCCAAGAGATTTCGGGAAAAGGCAGAAAGGTTTGAGTAGATGTGCGGAAAGGGTCAGAGAGGTGGAAACCCTTCCAACCTGAAACAAACTGAGACTTTAATTTGCGATGCCAAAACATAAAAGACTATGGGCTAAACAATGGAAATCTTGATTCAGGTCGTTAAGCAATTGTGTTGGACAAGTGCAACCACAACAGGCTGAAAGGCCTCCTTCGATGTTGTTGCCCTCCACAGTATCGTGGTCAGTGTCCCCGCCTGTCACAGGGCTCAATTCTCCGCTGAGGGCATCGTAAAGGTTTTAAATCTGTGGCTCTGTTCCCCAGTGAAGGTTATTCATGCCTGGCCTTCCATTCTCGATTTGATATGTGACAGCAAGGACAGTGCTGTCTAAATCAGCGTGGAGATGGACTGCAACTCCTGGGGAGAGAGAGTGTCAGTGAAAGTGCAAACACGTAACTTCTGCAAACTGCACATTGTGTTTGTGTTGGAATGAAAACCATTGTATAGAGTTGTTCCTGACTGATGTGTTTATTTATAACAGGAATCTGAGGAAGAAAACAGAGTAAACCCATTCAGATCTGAGCGCAGAACCATTTCCAGAAGCACTAATGAGGTTGTACAGCGCAGAATCGCGTTTGGATGCATTGAATTCGGGTTGATGGGCGCAGCTTGCTTTCACTCGGCTGAGTTACCAGTGTGTAAAACCATTAAACATGATACAGACAGTGTTCAATGTGATGGTATATTTGCTCAGTGGTTCGCACTGCTGTTACGTCTGTAGGTTAGGTAGATTGGCCGTGTTAAATTGCGCTGATGTGTCCAGAGAGTGAATTCAGGAAGTTGAGTGAATTACCCATGGGTAACGCAGTGATAAGGTCAGCAGTCACACGATGCCAGACTTTATTCCAGTGGATTTATTTGAAATCACAATCCAGAGGCCTGTCTGGATAGAGACGGTAACTAGGTCTGGTTGAGATGCTGTTCAGAGTGTCCCCACAGGCTCGATTGGCTGCATTGTACTTTCCGCATTGTAAGGAATCTGTGATTCTCTCAGAGAGGACACTGCCAGCGTTTACTGGGCTGCTAAGACATTAGAGACGATGCTGGTGGCATTTACTGGGGATGGGATTTTATTTATTTGTGTGATGGAAAATTTGAAACTGAACCAAGGAAAACCGAATGGAAATTTTGCACAGCAATTGAGGTTTGGACAGAGTAAATAGGTGGTAAATTCACGCTTTCAAGTTCGTAATTTTCTGAACGTCAGGCTTTCAAAACCATCGATGTCGGACAAAGAAATAACGGGAGCTGAATTTCTATCACTCAGAGAATCCGATTCCAAAATATTTGGAAAGGCACGTTTAGAGACACAGAAGCAGTGAGTTTCACCAGGAGAGAGACAGCCTGTGGCCAGGTAAAAGTGTAAAAGTTGAGTGTGGGGGTGGGAAGGTGCGAGGAAACAATGTCTGATTTGGACGACTTTAGATGTAAAGATAGCTCAGAAACGTATGCAGCTGATTAAGATTCAGCAAAAACTCAGAGTTTTGAAACACTTCCGTTAATATTCCAGATGAAGCATTATAAATGGAACTGGGCAGATTTTGTATATTGTCAAGGAAAGATATTCCATAATGAATAGGAAGTGACCCGTCTCTTGGAGATCGATTTCCTGCTTTAAGCCCATGCCTCAAAGATGGGAGGACAATCGCCATGATGTTGGGTTCATTTGATACCCACTGAAATTTGCCAACGTAACATCAAAACTGGCATCTTGTTTTGTAGTTTAACCTTCTGTTTTTCTCATCAGTATTTTATTTAAGCTGAAATAAATTCGGAGCAAAATTGAATACAATATTAAACGTTCCAATGTTATTAATCCATTTCACTTCCGGTCATTGCAATGTACAGAGTGAGGTTGCAGCAAAATTAATAAAATGAAATGAACAAAAAACATTTCCGGGAATTTTACCCAGTTCAGGTGCAACCATATGAGAAAGACCGTCGAGCGAAAACATCACCTTCACTTCTCTCTCCATATATACTTCTTCATGTGAGAGAGAAACTGAAGAAATTATGCGTCAAGACTAAATGTGCGTGTGAATGTGACGGGAATTTCATGTTTGCTGGTTCATTCTGAGACAGTTTCGACTCGGAAAGAATCAAGGACAGGTATTCCTTCCAAGGACGAGGTCAATTCCTTGGACTTTGCTGGTATTATTATTCCGTTGAAAGCAGAAACATAATGTTGTGCATCCGATTCATCTCAGGGAATTTCTTATCCCCTAGGTGCATCATATGTAATCCTGATGTGGTCACATGTGAGCCCCTTTGCAGTGGGCTGAAGTGGCCCAGAAGTTAATGCGACGGGTTGGTCTTACATTGTGCATGTGTGAATTTGAATCCTACTCTGGCTGTTACTTCTATCAAACGCAGCTGTGGTTTCCCTTTGTGCCTCGTATCTTTAATATACATTGCTCTTGCTCTTGCCCTTCATTGCACCGGAGATTTGTGATAAATCGATACCACATCAAGGTCGAAATAAAGCAATTTTATTCTGTTGTAAGTTAAATTGGGATAATGAAATGGAGTGCAACATTTCTTTCCTCATTTCATTCCCTCTTGACTTCCTCTAAATTTACATCACATGAAAGAGAAACAAATAAGGAGCGATCGAGAGCAATACATTATCCAGTGGGATTGTGAATGAGTATTTTGGTGTAACACTCCACACAAAGGTCTGAGCAATATTTCAAATAATCAATTGTAATTGGAACAGCAGAAGACTTCTCCAATGAAACAAACCTTTCATTCTTTCACAAACTATTGCTGTGTGAATCACACCGCGAACCATCATCCAGTATGATCACCAAGTTGCCAACAACATTAGATCCACCAATTCCCTTTAGCAATCACAGCTTCTGCACCTACCCATCTGTGGTGTACCCAGTGTCATTTGTTGTCTACAGGCCATGGCACATTTCTTATTCATGAGCTTATGAGCCTAGTTCCTGACCCATCTGATCAGTTTGAGAAACCTTTTCTATCACTTCATCCCATCCCCTCAGAATTCTAACTTATCAATAAAATAATGCGTTCGAGCAAATGATATAGGATTCGAAGTTGGCCATTCAATCCATCGATTATGCTCCACCATTGAACGAACTCATGGCTGATCTGACAATCCTCAACTCCATTCTCCTGCATTACCTCGACAAAGCTTCATTGTCTTTCTGATTAAATATCTGCCTGGCACAGTTTGAAAATATACAACAACTCAGCCTCAACAGCAGTTTCGATAAGGAGATCCACCGATTCACTGGCCCCTGAGCAAAGAAATTACTCCTAATTTCTGAACTAAATTGGCAATAACTAATTCTGAGTTCATGTCCTATGGTGCTCCTCATACCACAGGGTAAACCACCTGCCCATATCTACCCTGTCCAGATCCTATGAATATTGAACGTTTATAAATGTTATTATGTGATTATAGAGCTCCCCTCCACCTCCTCTGTTTCAAGGAGAATAATTCCAGCCTAACCAATCATTCCACGAACCTCCATATTCTCCAATGTTGACAACATGTTCGTAAATCCCTGCTGTCCCCTGCAGCGTCCTCACATGTTATTAAGGCAGGTGGAGAAATTTCTGTGAGGCAACGGTTGAAATTTCAAGCACAGAAGGGCAGTGGAACTTGAAATCAGACAGCGACTGGAATCAGATTGGTCCACACAAGGACGAAATACAGTAACGATAAATCTGACAAATGAGAATCTGATCATACCGTATTGACATTCAATGGCTTTACTGTCACCTAATTCCCCTGTGTAATCGTCCACGGAGCTAGTATTTATGTAAAATGGATTGAGACTGGCTATATAAAAATTTTGAGAGCAAACACATGTCCGTTAGTAGACAGTTTTTGATTATAAACTCAACTCATTGTTCCGTGAATCCTACACTGTTTGCAAGGCACAAATGGGATGTGGTACAGAACTCTCTCCATTTGCCTCGATGGGTGTAACTTCAATAATACTTAAGGGACTGGACACCATCCACGACACTGCAGTCACTTGATTGTACCCTATTTAATAACTGAATATTTATTCACTTCACCGCTGAGGCACAATTGCAGCAGAGTGCACCAAATACACGATGCACTGGAGTAAGTCATCCGGACATTTTTGACAGAACCTTCAAAGCTCAACAGCTGTACTGACTGTAAGGACATGGTTGGAAGATGCAACGAAACACCACCATTTTCAAGTTCCCCTCCAAGGCCCATAGCACCCTGACTTGGAAATGAATCAGTGATAAACTCATTGAGTGGTGAAGCAGTCTTGTTGGGCAAAGTTTCATACTTCAGCCCCCCATCTTTTATCTTAAATTTAGTAAATGTTGATTTATGCGGTGACCGGACTTGGGCTCAGACCTTCAGCTATGCCCTAAACTGGTGATTGCTGAAGTTCTACTATCATTCACAGTCTCTGGTCAACAATAGATAATATCAAAAAATCCTCTTAATAAACTGATTCCCATCAAGATGAAAGTAGTGCTGGAGAAGCACAGCAAGTCCAGCATCAGCTGAGGAAAAATCAGTGATTCAGACAAAAGGCCTTCATCAGGAACGAGACTGGGAGCATATGGGATGGAGAGATAAATGGGAGGGGTTGGATCTGGGGAGAAGGTAGCTGAGGGTGCAATAGGTGGATGGAGGAGGGGGCGAAGGGGATATGTCAGAGCGGAGGGTGGAGCGGATAGGTGGGAATGAAGATACACAGGTGGGACAGGTCAGGAAGACGGTGCTGAGCTGGAAGGTTAGAACTGGAGTAAGATGAGGGAGTGGTCTTGAGGAAACTGAGAAAGTCCACGCTGATGCCATGGGGTTGAAGGGTCCCGAGAAAGAAGATGAGGCGTTCTTTCTCCAGGCGTCATGTGGTAAGGGACTGGTGATGGAGGTGGGCCAGGACCTGCATGTCCTCGGGAGAGTGGGAGGGGGAGTTGAAATCGTTGACCATGGGACAGTGGAGTTGATTCTTGCAGTAGTCCTGGATATCTTCTCTGAAGTGCTCTGTCAGAAGACATCCGGTCTCCCCAATTTAGAGGAGACCGCATCTGGTGCAGCAGATACAACAAATGACACGTGTGGAACTGTAGGTCAACCTTTGATGGATGTGGAAGGCTCCATTGGAGCCTTGGACATAGGTGAGTGGGTAATGTGGGTGCAGATTTTGCATTTCCTGCGGTGACAAAGGAAGGTGCCATGAGGGAATTGACGCCCATTGGAGGGTGTGGACTTGATTAGGGAGTCACGAAGGGAAAGGTATTTGATGAAAGCGGATAGGTTTGGGGAGGGAAATATATCCCTGGTGGTGGTGTCAATTTAGAGGTGGCAAAAATGTCGGCGGATGATGTGATTTGTGCAGAGGTGGGTGGAATGTAAAATGAGTACCTTCCTCTCTCCATGTTCTGCCGTTGTTGTGTTCGGAGGTCTGGGGTTCATGGACAGAGGTGCGGGACATGGATGAGATGCGTTAGAGGGTATCTTCAATCACTTGGGAAGGGAAGTTCCGGTCTAAAAGAAGGAGGCCATCTGGTGTGTTCTGTGGTGGAAGTGATTCTCCTGGGAGCAGTTGCGGCACAGGCAGAGGAGTTGAGAACACAGGATAGCATTTGTGCAGGAAGTCGGGTGGGAGGAGGTGTAATCCAGATAGTCAGTGGGTTTGTAAAAAATATCAGTAACACTGACCTCCAGGGATATTTTTCCATCCCCACCTCTATCCACTTTCATCAAAAACCATTCCCTCCACGACTACCTAGTCGATCCATGCCCTCCAATCACCAATCCTGCCCTCCCAGCACCTTCTTCTGCCAACGCAGGAATTGCAAAACCTGCGCCCACATACACCCCCACCTCCGCTCAATGCCCCAAAGAAACCTTCCATATTCATCAAACTTTCACCTGCGCTTCCACACATGTCATTTATTGCATCTGTTGCTCCCGATGGGGTCACTGGACACTTTCTCGTAGAGCGCTTCAGAGAACATCTTCATGACATCGGCAACTATCATCCCCCACGCCCTGTGACTGAACACTTCAATGCCCCCCCCCCAACCCCCGCCACTCTCCAGAGGACATGCAGGTCCTGGGCCTCCTCCACCGCCAGTCTATCATCACCCGTCGCCTGGAGGAAAAACGTCTCATCTTCTACCTCATGACACTTCCTCCCCATGGCATCAATGTGGATTACACCAGTTTCCCCATTTCCCCTGCCCTCCCCAACCTTGCCCTAGTTCCAACATCCAGCTTGACACCATCCTACCGACCTGACCCACCTGTCTATCTTCCTTCCCCCGATCTACTGCACCATCTTTTCCGATCTAACATTCTTATCCCCACCACCATCTACCTATTGCACTCTCAGCTGAATTCTTCTAAGCCCCACCCCTTCCATTTATCTCTCCAACCTCGAGGCTTCTAGCCTTAATCCTGATGAAGGCCTTTTGCCCAAAACGTCAATATTTTCCTGCAACTCGAATGCTGCCTGACTTGCTGTGGTTCTCCAGCACTGCTCTAATATTGACTGATCGTCAGCATCAACAGTACGCACTTCTGTCCAATTGATTCCCCTGTCCATTGATCTTCTGTGATCAGGAATGTCCACTCCCAGATCTCTTTGTCTGTCTACGTCACACAGAATCTCACTGTTATTGTTTCTTCTCCCCAATTTCGTGAACATTCATTGATCTGGATTCAATTCCATTCAGCATTTTATCTTTCCACCTGATTGATACATCACTGTATTCTCTGACATTCTTCATCATAGTCAACTACACGACCATTTGTTACATCATCAGCAAACCTCTGAATCATGGCAATTACAACTAAGTCTAAATCATTGGTCTACATCAGAAAACAGCGGAACTCCACTGGAAACACGCATCCAGACGTGGTTCATTGCTGGTTTGGATTAACAGCTTCAATAACAGCAGAATCGAACTCCGGCTGTCATTTGTAAACTTGCTGCTGACTCTCTCCGTTGGTCTTCTGAGTGATCACTTCTCACATATGGGAGTGGCGAATGACCTGTGCGCACTGTGACTGAGCAATTGAGTTTACACCTCAGCGGGTAATTGAATCCGTTCTTGTACTCACCCCATGGCCCTAACTTCTTGGCGCTGCTGGTATCCTTGTGTCTATTAAGTTTAACAATCAGTTGAATTCGAGTCCACACAGGCACGATTCCTATATTCCCCGTTGTTCAACTATTATTCTACCACGGAATGTGGCTATCATTGGTCTGAAGAGCATTTGTTGTTCATTCTTAATTCACCTTGAACTGAGTCAGAGGGCATTCATGGGTGAATCACGTTGTTGTGGGTCTGGATCACATATTGACAGGACTCGTTATGTTTGGCAGATTTCCCTTTCGACGGGACAGGATTGAATGAGTGTTCAGTAAACTAAAGTTACTATCTCTGCTCCTACGATTGGGTTTATTTTTGAGATTTTATTCATCGAATTTAAATAACAGCAACTGCCACGTTCCAGTCACCAAAGAATGACATTGTCAATTCAGATCATCCCAGAGAGAATACGATGCATTTCTGTGTTGGAATGGAAGCAATGCACGCTGTATTAGGGTATTGTCGGGAGCAAGAGACTGATGTGGAGACGATGTGAGCAAAAACAGTTCTTACTGTCAAAGTGACAAAATGCCGCTGTTTTAAGGAAAATATCTGAGAATGCTTTCGATTCACCAGCTTCTCAGTGAAAGCTCCAGCACGCTCCCTCTGAGCCAGTCAGGATAATGGAGGATCTGGGAAAATTTCACCAAGAATGGTCAGTCACAGCAAAAGTAAGGAAGTCGTTCGTTTCTGCAGTGTTTCACAATACTACCTTTCCCGTGAGCAGTCGAACAGACTTAAATGATTGTGCCACAGACTGCGAAGGCAAGCTCCGCTAAAAAGTAATTCTTTAAAACCGTTGTAGGCAACACAACGTTATTGGGGGACACCGCGTGGAAACAGACACTTCGCTGTATCTCATCCATGCTCACCTCTCAGCCAAAATTAAACAAGTCCCGTTCCCCAGCATTTGGCCTCAATCCCTCTCAACCCATCCTATCCAGAAACTGATCCGATTACCTTTGCATTTTTCTGAGTGCAATCGCCTCCTCCAATTCCTCTGGTAGCTCATTCCATACACGCACAACCTTGTGTGTGGGAAATGTGCCTCGGGTCCTTTGCAAATTTCAGACCATTCACCTTAAACCTATGCTCTCGAGTTTCCAACTCACCCCAGCTTGGGTAAAACTCGTAAATACTCAGTTTACAGCCCTTCCATAAAATCATTTCGCAGCCGTGACGCTGCCGGGAAAGTTGTCCCAGCCTATTCCACCTCACTCTACAGTGCAAACATTGACCACATCCTTGTCTATATTTTGTCACCAATTTCACGTCCCCCTTTTGTTTTTTAACTTTTTCAAGATGTCAATTACCCTGGACAACAATGAGCTATTGGAAAAAGAAAGGTGAAACGGAAAATGTCTTCAACTTTCAGTGCTGGCTGTCACAGAGCCGCAGCGCGACCGCCCGCGCCTTGTTTCTGTAGTGTAGTGGTCATCACGTTCGCCTCACACGCGAAAGGTCCCCAGATCGAAACTGGGCAGAAACTGCTTTGTTCTTCAACTGCAGCCTTTTACATGGACTTTCTTGCTTGCTGCAAATCTGCCTTCGAAATTGCTCGAACAAATCTGCTCTCTTCGTGAAATGTAATGCAATTCCATTAAATCAGTTTGCAAAGCATTGTAAAGTTTTTCTCCAACCTGGATCTGATCATATGACATTTTGTTTCAGAGTGTAGTTACCGCGTTCTGAATCTTCCACAAAAAGCAATACCGCATTTGCATTCCTTGCGCAGGCGGGCCGGTTCAAAGACAGGGAAGAAGCTGATGCGCTGGCGTCACAGTGCACCACGGATTCCTGAACCAGTCTGTCTGTCAAATGTCGCCCAAAGTCGTCTCTGAAAGGCCTCATTTGGAAGCTGTCTGTCGTTATTCAACGTGCGAGAATTGGCAGCAGAGGTGCTGGCTCATGGTTTGGATCAGTTCGCACGTTAGTGACTCATTCAATCAGCAACAGCAATGAAAGAAATTACACTCTCAGAGGAACCTCTGGGCTTGTGCTTTCATAACGTCGCTAGTATTAAGGTGCGTCTCGAGATCTAAGCCGTGTTGGAACTGAAACGGAGGAATCGACAGAGAGGCTACAGAATGACATCGCATCCTTTTGGTTTTCTTTAAATCACTGACGAGCAGGAAAATGTGTGTGAGTGGGAAAGTGAGGCAGTTGCAGCTCTGGTGAAACTCCTTCTTTGTGAGTCACTCGGCAACAAGAGACGTGAAGGTGACTCAGACGTGAGAGCTCTTCACATCGAGAACAAAAAGCACTCAAGGGCAGTTAGCACCTCTTCCGGAGTGGGGGTGGGGTGAGTAGTAACTTCTGTTACTATGTTCAGAAACTGCCTTTTAGATTGACGTTGACAGAAACTGCATTTCCAATAAGCACCATGGAGTTTAGCAAAATTTATTGAGTCGCTTCTCGTCAATTCCCACACAGGTTTCCAACTCAGTGGATATCCATGTGGCTCATGTCCAGGTGTGAACATCTCTGCAGCAAATGATACGGTTAAGGTAAAAGGCAAGGAAAGTGGCATCTCCAACTGGCCCCGAGGTCAGACCATCCTCACAATGTGATCTGTCGTTCTCGGATTGTAATGCTACCTCCGGTTTTAGGGTGGAGAACATTCTTTGGGACTCTTATCCTGCAAAACACACAGTGACTGAAACTATGCTGCACGGTATGATGTGGAACACGGCCTGCTCAGCTTTGTGCATTTTCCCTGTAGTCCGGTGTGTTTCGTGTTCCGTGTAAACGTGAAAGTTGTCCTGTTTCGAGCAATGGGTGAAATCATTCAGCAAAGCAAGAATCGAAATTGAAGTAATGTCAAGCAGCTCATGGTTATTTGACCAAATCATAACCGAACATATATTCTCACGCAGTCACAGATACATTTGCAGCTGAAAAGAGTCTGAGAAGATAGACTCAGCTTACTATTGATTTTTGTCTGTATTGACGGGCTCCTTCTTTGTGATTCACACAGCAACCAGAGACATGAAGGTGACTCAGGCGGAGAGCTGTTGACTTCGAGAACAAAGAGCACTCACGTACAGTTAGCAACTCTTTGACATCTTCTGGGGTGGGGTGGGGTAATCACCTTTTGACTTCTGTTAATATACTTAAAAACTGAAAGTTGTCCTGTTTCGATCAAAGGTGAAATCATTTCCCAATGCAATAATCCAAATACCAGTAATATCATGCAGCTCATGGTCTCTTTGCCGAATCATAACCGAATATACATTCTCTCACACAGACATTACATTTGTGGCATTAGCGAATGTCAGAAATTTGAGTCAGCTTTCCAATGATTTTTGGCTGGATTGAAAGTTTGTTGCGAAATTGATATTGTAGTCAGGCATATCCCTGCAGCTGTGCCAGCAGGAGAGGGATCGCAGAACTGTTTCCCTGTGACTTTGCTTCTAATGTTTCACAGGAGTACCATGGAAGGTGTAAGGCAATGTGCTGCAGCTGTGGCTGGTTTCGTGGCCAAGTGACCGAAGGTGCCGGTTTCCCATTCTAAGGTGGCGTGTATTCAGATCCGACCGCTGCCCTTTGTGCGTGTGTTGCCTGTTTTATTGCAGTGTGTTAAATGCTGCTGTGTTTAAACTCCAACACAACCATGTGGTTTTGCTTTTGGAAATGTACCTCTGATTTGGGAGAGTGCACACTCTCCATCCTGTCAATGTCCATGCTATAATGATCACGTTTGCGTCCCACATGAAATGTCCCGGTCTCAAGCGGTTCCACTGTTGCATCATGTTCCGGCCAAGTTGTGTTGTTCACTGTTTTCACTGAAACCTAACGGAGATTGGTATTTCATCGCTGTTGTGAAACAAAATCCTGCAGTGACTTTACTTCTCATTATGTGGTGTTCCGGCGAATGGGAAAATAATTCCAGTAAATTGTGATGTCATATGGTCTTAACTTTCTTTTATTTCCTTCACTTCTGCTCTGGAGACGTGGGCTGCAGGCACTGCCGCATTGTTGATCGGATGGGCAAACTCATCTAATCGAGACTGTGTTTGGGAATCTTCACTTTTCACGGCCCATTCATGTTCGTTTCTTTCTTTTCCCTCATTTTGGAGTTTTTTGGGGAAGTGGCGGTGCACGAAGTTTCCAATACATTTTGGGAGTGCAGTTTGGAATTGCTCTGAAGGATCTGGGAGCTGTTTATGGCTGATTGCCCTCGCACTGTCCCCAGAACAGCATTCATACTTCAATGTCTCTTAAAATGCATTTTAAACAAACGCCCATTTCCCAGCATCTGGCCCCTATTCCACTAAACCCTTCCTATCCAGAAACTCATCCGGTTGCGTTTGAAATCTTCTGAGTGTACTCGCCTCCTCCACTTCCTCTGGTAGCTGATTCCATACCCGCACAACCTTCTGTGTGGGAAAGCTGCCTCAAGTCTCTTTTATATTTTACCGTCTCACCTTAAACCTATGCTCTCCAGTTTTTAACTCGCCCCATATTGCAGAGATCAATAACTCATTTTTTTCTGTTGATAAACCTTCCTTAAGGTCATGGCGGACGAGGAAGGGAAAGTTGTCCCAGCATGTTCAGACTCGCCCGACATGCCAAACTGTGCACCCCTGACAACATCCTTGTCTATATTTTGTCAGCATTTTCACATGATTTTATTAATTTTCCAATGATGCCAATTACGCTGGAGAATAACCAGCTGCTGGAAACAGAAAGATGAAGCGTTGAACGGCTGTAAATTTTAGTGCTAGCCGACTCTGAACACCAGCTGCTCGCGGCGATGCTTCCTGTAATGTAGTGGCTGTTAGAGTCACCTCATACACGAAAACTCCCCACTTCAAAATCGGGCAAGAATAGCCTTATTCCCGATGGCAGCCTTTCAGACTGACATGAGCAGAGCTTTGTAACTTGCTGTTCACGTCAGCCAACCTGGCTTTGAATTTGCTCGCTCATACATGCTCGAGTGGTGAAAAGGAATGCAATCCCGTTTCATTACTGTGTGTGAAACATTGCTACGGTTTTGTCCAACCGGCTCCTGAATATGCACAGATGTGTACAGCATTAATGGCCACTCTGTTTTAGAGTGGAGTTACCGTGCTCTGATCCTTCACTCAAAGCAGTACCCCAACAGAGGAAAAGGAACCATCACAAACTGGATGTTACCCAGGCCCATCGAGGTGACTGCCTGAGTTACATCGCTATGGCTCTGGGACTGGGATAATTCTAGCCCACGGATTGACAGAAATGGAAATTAAATACAGCGCTTCAGGCTGTTCAGTCCAACTGTATACCATTAGGATACAGTGTGCATAGCATTCCCTACATAGAACCACTTCATCAAGTCCTCCCTGTCAATCTATCCAAAAACTTAATTTTTGTAACTCATCTTCCATTTCCCAGCTAATATGAACATCTTATTTTCGTCTCCTGTTGTGGTTCTGTTCGCCGAGCTGGGATTTTGTGTTGCAACGTTTCATCCCTGTCCAGGTGACATCCTCAGTGCTTGGGAGCCTCCTGTGAAGCACTTCTGTGATGTTCCTCCGGCATTTATAGTGTTTGTCTCTGCCACTTCTGGTTGTCAGTTCCAGCTGTCGGCTGCAGTGGCCA